>NC_056731.1:716127253-716354753 GCF_019279795.1 Protopterus annectens
GTTCCATGTTAGTTGTCTTCTTCTCGCCTTCTTTCTTGCTGGTTGGGTTCGGAGCTGACCCTCGGCTCCGAATCGGCCATTTTCTAAAGCTCGAGGGCTACTTACTGGCTCGAGGCCTCCCTATATCCCACAATGCCCTGGACTAGACCCCCAGATCTCGTTTGGAAGACCTAACACCAAAATAATACAAGAGGACAACTGTCCCAAAAGCAAGACTTCAGCTAGAGGGTTGAAGAAAAAGGTAGAGGACATAAAACGGTAAAGACTCAGCCAGTGACAAGACTCGTGGGAGGACTCTACTCAGTCCATCTAGGCTAGGGGGATGGAGGGTGGGACGCAAGAAAGAAGGCAAGAAGACGACAACTAACATGGAAAGTTATGGTAGGTACATAACTTCTTAATGTTAAGTTGTCTCTCTCGCCTTCATTCTTGCTGGTTGGGACAGTGTCCTTAGCACCTTAGTCCTGGGTGGCTCATTGGAACAGACTCTTGAGCATAGTGGAACCAAAATCAGCTCTACTCCTAGAGGCCACATCCAATTTATAATGTGAAATGAAGGCATGAGGGGTGGCCCATGTGGCCGCTGCACAAATGGCTTCCATTGGTAGTCTTGCTTGAAAGGCTACCGATGTAGCTAAAGCTGTAGTAGAGTGGCCTTTATGTTTAGCAGGGAGTTCTTTATTCCTCAACTGATAAATAAGGGTAATAATAGAGGACAACCACCTGGATAAGGTTACCTTAGACACTGGTCGACCGTGCTTACCCTCCGCATAGGACAGGAAGAGTTGGTCTGATTTCCTTATTTGCTCAGTCCTATGCAAACAGAAATGTAATTGCCTATGAACGTCCAATTGGTGTAAATGGTGTAACTTTTGTTCAGCTTTGTTGGAATAATTTGGAAAAAAGACTGGCAGATCGATGGATTGATTCAAATTGTTCTCGGAGGGGACCTTAGGAAAGAACGAAGGATTAGTCCTGAGTGAAACTCTATCCTTATGGAAAACTAGATAAGGAGGACGAACACAAAGGGCTTGAAGTTCAGAAACTCTTCTCGCTGAAGTAATGGCCACCAAAAAGAGGGTTTTCCAAGTAAGCAATTTCAAGGAACAGGAAGCTGCTGGTTCAAAGGGAGGCAGTATCAAGGAAGCTAGGATAAAGTTTAAGTCCCACGGAGGTGGGGGATCTCTCACTGGAGGTCTGAGCAAGATTGTTCCTTTCAGAAAGGCTTTGCAAAGCTTATGGTACATGATGCTGGTTTCTGACAGGCCCGTATGGAAATTAGAGATTGCTGCTAATTGAACTCTAATGGTGGCCGACGAGGAGCCTGCTTGAAAAAGTTCTGCTAAGAAATCCAGAACGTTATGGACAGGGGCCATGAAGGGATCTATATTTCTAGCCTCTGCCCAGAAAGAGAAATGTTTCCACTTACTAGCATAAGTCTTCCTGGTTGTAGGTTTGTGCAAAGAAAGGATAATCTCACGCACTGAATTGGAAATACTGGGAAGCCTGGCTAAGGTTGAAAGTGGAGCAACCGAGCAGTGAGGTTGAGAGACTGAAGAGACTGATGCAGACCCCCCTGACTGATGGATCAGGAGGTCTGGAACTGGGTCCAGATTCCAAGGCTGCTCTAGAAGGTGACGATGCAGGAATGGGAACCAGATTTGTCGAGGCCAGTAGGGAGCAATGAGGATCATCCTGCAACCCAGCATGGTAGCTTTCTGAATTAATTTGGGAATTAGTGGAAAGGGTGGGAATGCATACAGAAGTCCCTGGGGCCAATCATGAACTAGAGCGTCTCTGGGGGAGTGTCCGGGAAGAGGGAAGAGAGTGAAG
Organism: Protopterus annectens; assembly: GCF_019279795.1. Lineage (NCBI taxonomy): Eukaryota > Metazoa > Chordata > Ceratodontiformes > Protopteridae > Protopterus > Protopterus annectens. Next base: position 716,129,087 of record NC_056731.1, read on the forward strand.
AAACTGTCGCACTTGCTGTTGAGAGGAGTTGCGAAAAGGTCGCAGCAAGGCTGACCCCATTTGCGGAAGATTCTGTCCGCTACTGTCCGGTTGAGAGACCATTCGCGAGGCATGAGAATAGCTCTGCTTAGCCTGTCCGCTATGACGTTGGACTTCCCAGGGATGTGCGTTGCTGTCAGAAACCATTGAGAGGAGATCGCCCACTGCCATAGTCTGAGTGCTTCTCGACATAAGGGATATGACTTGGCTCCGCCCTGCTTGTTGATGTACCACACTACAGACATATTGTCTGTCTGAATTGCATAGGTCCCAGTGGGTAGAGAGTTCTGAAGAGCTTGCAACGCTAAAAGCACCACCCTCATCTCCAAAACGTTTTTGTGAAAGTGGTACTCGTGGGGTTGCCAGGTGCCCTGGACAGTCCTGCCCTGAAAATGCACCCCCCCCCCACCTGATCAGTGAGGCATCCGTGGTCACCGTGGCAACTGGAGGAGGAAGGACAAATGGTCTGCCCTGAGGTACTGATGGAGAGACCATCCACCAAGCCAAGTGGTCTTTGCATGACTGTGTGATTATTATCTTGTCAGACAAAGGAAGTTGTTGAAAGGACCATTGGGTGAAAAGCATCCACTGGAGAATCCTCATGTGAAAACGAGCCAGGGGAACTAATATGATCGCTGCTGCCATGAGACCTAAGGTTTTTAGGACGAATCTGCCCTGAATCTTTCTGCATCCTAATAATACCTGTACATGTCGGCGAATGTCTGCCACTCTGTCTACTGGAAGCCTTGCGGACAGATCTTTCATATTTAATCTTGCACCTATAAAGGTTAAAGACTGACAAGGCGACAATGCAGACTTTTCGAAATTTATTGAGATACCTAGGTTGGAGCATGTTTGGATGGTATAATCCCTGGCTCTCAGCAAATGATGTCTGGTGGTAGCAGTAAGGAGCCAGTCGTCTAGATATGGAAACACCTGAAATCCTTGCCGTCTCAGGTGAGCGATAACCACTGCCATGCATTTGGTGAACACCCTGGGGGCTGTGGTGAGACCAAAGGGCAGGGCTCTGAACTGGTAATGACTGGCTCCCAGCCGGAAGCAGAGAAACCTTCTGGAACGTCTGTCCATTTTGATGTGGTAGTACACATCCTGAAGATCTATCGAGCACATCCAATTGTCCTGACCCAAAAAGGGTAGAATGGACTGAAGCGTGACCATCCGGAACTTTGTTCTTTGAACAGACTTGTTTAGTCTGCTGAGATCCAAAATGGGTCTCCAGTCCCCTGTCTTTTTTGGTAACAAAAAGAACTTTGAGTAAATTCCGGATTCTTGCTGGTCTGCTGGGACTTGCTGGATGGCCCGTTTTTTTAGCAGTCTTGAAATTTCTTGTACTGCCTGTTCCCTTAGACTGGGTGGAACATCTGGGATGGGGTTGTTTGATTTTAAGGGAGTGTGGACAAATGGGATTTTGTAACCTCCGGATATGATAGACTGTACCCATCTGTCTCGAGTGATGAGACGGCTTCTGGGTACAGAGACAACCTTCCCCCGACTGCCTCTGAAGGCAGACAGCCGGGCAGCCCCTCAGGGGTGCTGGAAGGGCTTGTCAGAGAAAGATTCTCTGCTGCCTGATTCTGCAGACCCCCTCTGCCCCGCAGGTGGCGTCTATTGTTGTTCCCTCCTCTGCCTCTGGAGGGAAACTCGCCACATGTGTCAGGCACGGCTCCCTGGGGTTTCCGGAACCACATCATCCCACTCTTTTGACCCTTAGGGTATGGTCTAGAGGGAGTGGAAAAACGGACTCCAATGGCACAGAGAGTCTTGCCTTCCTGCTCACACCTTGTAAGTGTATCTTTCACCTGAGGTCCAAACAGAGCCGAACCATCAAAAGCGGTGTTGGTGAAAGACGCCTTGAAGGGATCAGCGAAGTTACACAACCGCATCCAGGCATATCTTCTCAAAGCCACGCCTGTGCCTGCAGCTCTAATCGCCCCATCAGCCGCATACAAAATGAGCCACATGGAGGAGTTAACGATAGAATTAAGAGTTGCCAACTGGGAGTTTATCTTGTCTTGAGCCCCTGCAGCTGATTGATCTTGCAGGGTATCTCCTAGCTCCTTGAGGAGATCCCTCTGAAGACGGGTGAAGTGGCACAAATAATTCAGCGACCACATGGAGAAGGTCGCCGAGGAAAACATCCGCTTCCCGTATCTATCCATCATCCTAGACTCTTTATTAGGGGGATGGACAGGTACACAAGTGTCAGCCAACTCCTTTTTCGTGACAGCTTCTACCACCATGGCATCAACGGGGACACCCTTTGTCAGAAACTGTTTATCTTGGGGGGCCATAATAAACTTAGTGGGCCTGCAAGGGGTTGGTTCCAGTGTGTCCGGAGCTGACCACGCCTTCCGAGCCACCAATTCCATTAACGGATCGAAAGGCGGAGACACCCAGGAGATGGAGGGGCGAGAAACAAATGCATCCAAGTATACCGACTCGCCCTCAGAAGGGTTAAGGGCAGACCAGTTCCCCCTCTGCTTAAGGATGTCAAGGATGTCTGAGAAAGAGACATCTTCAGAGGGGGATCTTGGGGACCCTTCCGAATCCTCCAAGTCAGAATCTGACGTGACCGACTCTGGGGGGTCAACATGTTTCCTCTTACATTTCCTCTTTCCAGGGGGCTCCTCTGAAATCTCAGGGGAGGCCTCGGAAGAGGAAGATACACCCAGTGGGGTGACCTGGTGCGTTTGATCCCCTCATTTGGGATCTGGAGGAGGGGCAGAGACCGAAGCAGGCACCCGGGGGGGAGGAGCTGAAGGGGCTGATCGAGGTGCAGACTCAGAAGTCAGCACGCTCCTCATGACCTCAAAGGTGCCCCTGTCTGGCAGAGATGAGGGACCCCGCTCCGAGGAGACGGGAATCCTCTCCGGCACCGAAAGGGACGGCGCCGAGGCCGATGTATGAGCCGAGCTTACCTGCGCCGAGGCTCCGAGAGGGAGAACGGGGTCGGACAAGGGTCCGATGCCACTCGCCCCCTCGGAGCCAACGAGGGAGTCTCGGTGCCCAGATCCCTCCAAGGACGTAACCACTGAAGAAATCAGAGTCGACGAAGGAGCCGAAAGGGGAAGCATCGGTGCCGACGTTTCCAGGATCCGAGCCCCAACAAGCTCCGGCTCCAAACTGACAGGAGGAGTCGGAGGAGGAACTACTTCAGAAAAAGGAGCAGCCACAGCCTGATGAGGAGGGCTAGTTAACATTTTAGCCAGGGTCTGCGATTTGAGGAGTCTACTGACCACTCTCTCCAAGTCATGATCGGACAACCTCGAGGACCGAGAAGAGTGGGACCTATGGCTCCGTTCAGACTGTAGCAAAGGTGATCCCGGAGCCGAACAAATCGACTCCAGGGATGGCGACCTGGATCACTTACGGCTCCCTGACGGCTCCAACACCAAGGTCGGAGCAGAGAGAGATTTTGATACTTCGGTTCCGGCCGGAACCGAAATTGAAGCAGACGCTCCACCTGGCGACAGCTCCATACTGGGAGCCGACAGCTTGGTTGGCTTAGAGGTTTTCGCTGGCTGAGACTTTGCCGGAGACCCCTTGGGTTTTAGTAACCCCCTGAGAATTAACTTGTTCCTATGCTCCTGCAGGACTCTTGGACTAAAGGCATGACATACCGAGCAAGAGTCCTGCAGGTGTAGGGAACCTAAACAATAAACACAAAAAGTGTGACTGTCTGTCAGAGACATTTTCTGACAGCACGAGTCACACTTCTTGAACCCTGATACCTTGGTATCCTTTGACATGTTATGGATAAAAGGAATACCGATGGATGAATTTTAGACTAGTGCAAAAAACACAGACACTCACACACACACACACACTAGTCCCACACCTTCACACAAAAATTTAAGGTAACTATACTAACAAACACTAAGAGACTATGATCTTAGACTACAAAGGCTAAACACTACTTCCTACTGAAAACAATATAAAAGGGAAGGGGATAGCCTCTAACTTAAATGGCCTTCTTAGGGAGATGGGGGGGGGGAGAAACTCTCTAAGTAAAAATGAGTTTCCTAAGGGTCAGAAAACACAGGGAAACTAAGACTAGTCTACAGTACTACTCTGATTTAACAAAAAATATGAAAAATATACACTAAGAGTTTAACTACTAAAAATACAAAAGATTAATACAACCTGAGCCAGTGAAGTGCAACCTCGTAGCTGAAGTGGCAAACGAGATCTGGGGGTCTAGCGCCAGGCATTGTGGGATATAGGGAGGCCTCGAGCCAGTAAGTAGCTCTCGAGTTTTAGAAAATGGCCGAGTGGGAGCCGAGGTTCGGCTCTGAACCCAACCAGCAAGAATGAAGGCGAGAGAGACAACTTAACATCAGTCAATTCACTATCTACTCCACAAATGCTACTCCAATCACTCCAGTGGCACAGGCTAAGCTATTGGGAATAACCACAGACTTCCACCTAAAATGTGTAGTCATCTCAACTTAACTATTAAAAAAGTACATGCCTAACTGGGATCACTCTACCACATCAAACCATTTCTTAGCAACAGCACAATATCAGCCATTGCTTGCTCCCAACTTCTATCCACCCTACTCCATGCATCTCCCATTCTGACTAATCTCAACAAAACTAAACTAAGCAAAATGGAAGCCTGCAATAACAGAATTGCCCGCTTTGCTGAAAAAAATTGCTCATATAAAACTCATCACTGTAATGCTTTGAGATACTTCCACTGGCTTGAACTGCCCAACCTCCTAACATACAATCAGCTCTGCCTCTGTCATCCTATCTATTACCTCACCAATAAGTGTCCTGGCCTCAAAAACCTAGTAAAACATCACTCACCCAAAAGGCCTCATAGATCATCAAGCAAACTACTACTAGAAGTCACCAACAGCTGCAATAGCTTTGGAGATACACTATATAGTAGTTCAGTGGCTACAAAATGGAACTCTCTCCCCACAAGCATACAAAACACATCATCCAAAGCCTCCTTTAAAAAACTCATTAGGCAACATCTCGAGCAAAGTTGGCAGTGCCATGACTGCTTCCCAGGCTAGTGAAAGCAGATAAGGTACACGTACTAAACCTAGAGTACTTGATAATAGTTTTCACTCTTACTCACAAACACTGGCTAATGTACAATGTATGTACTGTACCTGTGTACTATGTATGTATTCTACCTATGTTCCAAATTTCAGCTGTACACCACTAATCTATTAATTACCTTTATTTTTAAATTAATATTTTCTTGTTTGTTCTCTCCACTGTAACTGTTGATGTGCTGCATACCACTGTAAAACATGTCTACTGTAATTTGTGTGTATACTGATCATGTCTAAATATCTAAATGTTCTGTAATTTTTCGATGTGGAGCCTTTCTCTCCGGGCCTCTGCTGAAAAAGGGCCTTTTCGGCTCAGTCAGACACTCCCGGTTAACAAATGTAAAAATAAATAAAAAAAAATAAAAATAAATTTTTAATAAATAAATAAATACATAAAAATATTATGAATGGAAAAGCAGAAGCAAAACTTTTGATAGGAGAACTTAGTAAGGCATTTGATACAATTGGACATGAAATCTTATGGACAGTAATGAAAGAATATAAGAGAGAAATGAAATTATGTATGTCAGTGTATAGTAATAATAAAGTAAAATACTAGTTAATGGCTCATTAAGCCAAGAGGTGCATATGAAGAGTGGTGTAAGACAGGGATGACCAATGAGTTGTATACTCTTTGCATTGGTTATGAATGTGATACTATGTGAAATAAATTACAAAATGAAGGAGGCAGGTTATATAACACTTGAAGAGTTAAGGATTCCAGTTCTATTAACATACGCAGATGGCATTATAATAACTGTAAAAACAAAATCTGGATAAAATAATAAGAATTTGCATAAATTAGTGTCTAGAGGTGATAGAGATGGCTGTAAATAAAGAGAAAAGTAAAGGTTTCGGTGACATAGTAAAGATAGGGGGCATATATTTTACAGTGAGTGAAATTTCTGTGTTAGGTATAAAATTTGGGAATAAAGATAGAAGTAAACTTTAATGGGGAAAATACAGAAGAAATAAAACAAACCTGACTTAGTATGTACGAATCATTCAGGGAAAAAAGGTTTACTTGATAAATTCAGTACTGAAGATGCTCATGCTTAGCAAATGCATTCATGTTGCCAAAATTATTGCAGATATTTTTTTTTCATTTAAATGGGGTTTTAGATTAAACCCAGTAAAAAAGAGGAGTTTTGCATGCAAATAAAGAGATAGGAAGTGTATAGTTAATTAACCCAGTGGTATGTGCTGCTTCATTAAATATGTCAAAGTGTTAAAGTAGATAAATAAAAACAATGAGATATTAGTAGTAAAACTGTATAAATACAAGTATAATATATTTTGGGGTATGGTAAAAAGAGTAAAATAGAAAAAAAGAGTGTATAAATGAAGAAATAAAATATTACCGAGAAAAAATATTTTTTTTTGTGGAAAATAATTGATGATATAGAAAAAGAAAGAAAAGTATGCTATAACAATATAATGATAAAACACTGCTAGGAAAATCTAACAGATGAAAAAATAAAGCTATAGAAATAAGAAACCAATGGTATAATCAGAAAGAAGAATATCAAGATTTTTTGTGGAGGCTGGTAATAAATAAATTATCAGTAAATGGAAATATGCTATGTAAAAAGACAAATGACAGAATTTGTTTACATTGTCAAGAAGAAACTACTCAGCATGTGTTTTTGAAATGTAAAAGAGTAAACACACTTGTGGGGAAAACTATGTAAAGATATTTTTTCAAAGATATGAAAAAGTGGATAAAATAAATATGAATATAACTAAATAAAGATATTATAAGAACAGAAGAATATGTTAAAAGAATAGATAGCCTACATGATCTACTTGTGTGCATCATGGCGTGACACGCAGATGGTATATCACCATTTTGGATTAACTAAGCAGCTCTACTCAGTATGTAGAGCTGTGCAAACATGGTAAACACTGTGGTATGCTAATTATAGCATAAGCAGCTGAACTGTATGCTAATCAACCAATCCAAGATGGAGGAGCTATTCAACAAGCTATAAAGCCACTGTGTAGACTCAGTGCTGATTTTCCCTGTGAATTAAAAAAAACTACTGGAATGCAGCCACGGAAAGGAGTCTACACAGACAAAATGTTAGGTGCTGCTGTGTATGTGTATGTGCAACAGGCTGAAGTCTATGCTGCTGCTGCTGATGCAGCTAACAGACCACAGCCATAAAGGAGAAAAGCTTTTAGACCCCATTTAACTTATCACAATCTGCATGAGGTGAAAATTGTACAGCACTACAGGGTGGATAGAGGCACACTACAGGAACTCTGCTACATCTGTCGTCCTCAACTCAGATCAAGGGCAAACCAAGCGGAACCAATACCAGTGGAGGCAAAGGTCTGTGTAGCATTTAGAATTTTAGCTACAGTAACCTTTCAGAGACCAACAGGGGACATGCTGCGCATCATCATCCAGGATCCTCCATCAATTCCTGAATGCTATGCTTTAACATGCCATTGATTACATATAGTCTTTCCCGTACACCTGAGGACACCGCCACAAATAGCAGGAGTTGTACCCTGCAGCACACTACTCTCAAGTACTGGGTGTCAGAGACTGTACACATACAGAAATCAAAGCACCACCCAGGGAACATGGCAGGGTGTACATAAATAGAAAGGGCTTCCACTCAGTAACTGCAAAGTTGAGTAATGCTAAGGGACTCATCTTGAATGTGTGTGCTGGTAACCCAGGCAGTTACCACAACTCACATATCTGGCGCAACTCCCAACCGTATGAGATGCTTACTAGGGGTGATATCTCAGGTCATTTATTGGGGGACGCAAGTTATGCACCAGAACCCCAGCAGATGGCAACCATCAGGAATACACACACACACACACACACACACACACACACACACACACACACACACACACACACACACACACACACCAAATGAAGAATTCTATAATGAGGCATATGCTCAAACCAGAAATATCACACAGCATGTGTCTGCACTGCTGAAGTTGTGGTTTTGGTGACTAGATACATCTGGGGAAGCCCTGCAGTACAATCCACGTAGACATACTGAAATCTTCACTGTCTGTGCCATGCTTTACAACATCATTCTGAGAAAAGAGCTTCAGCAGGATCAACAAGGGGAAGAAGTACACATCCCACCACCACTGGCAAGGTCACCACAGCCACATGCAGGTGGGGAGTCAGAGGGGGAACCAGTAGCTGCTGTACGTGTAGGCAGACGTATGTGTGCTCAATGCCCTCGCATTGAATAACAGGCCATGCATAGCACACATACTTACCACCTAAGGGGCTAAAACCTTTATTCTATGCAAAAACATACAGTAACACTGATGCCAGACAATGCTCACAACCTTTACTTACCCATGCTGTGCACTCCTAGCATATGACAGACCCAGTCCTAAACTAAAACTGTAGCAACTGTCAGATTTACAAGATAAGTGTTGAACCTGGAATATTAAAAAATGTGTAATAATACAAATAAATGGCATATCTTTGCATGCTATTACTTGCTAATGTAAGTAAAAGGTGGGTGATTTTTACAGCAATGACTTCAATATGTAACAGCAGTGACGTATGTGATTACATATGTCCACTATCAGGTAATAGGTCTCAGGCATCAAAGATTCACACTTTCGTGCCTCTCAAAAGTACCGATGGTCACCGAATGTCCTCAGTTTGGCCTCATACTTTCGTACTTGCAAATTATTAAAGAAAGAAGTCAGAAATTAATGACACACATTTCAGTTTCAGACTTCATATACCTCAGAAAAATCTTAAAATAGTGATGCAAAAACTGTTTGATTCGATCAACTGTCTAATTTTGTAAGCCCAAAATATTTAAAAAGTCTCCCTATTGTTCAGCCTTTATCCTACTTTTATTCATGCCTTAGTCCAGCTTGGTTGCTTTAACAGTCTGGGAAGAATGCACACATTACAAAAACCTGTAAGAAAGCAGTATAATTAGCAAAACTGCATCACAAACGCATATATACTAAGCACTAAGTCAGCTATGCATCATGGGCATCAGACACAAAGCCTGTGTATCCCTGAATCCAAAAGATAGAAAACAAGGATATGGGACAGCTATCATCACTTGCAGGGGGTGTTGGGTGTGGGTAGGTAGGAGGATAGGAAGCCTGGGCGGAGTACATGCGAGTAAGAAAGAAAAACAGGCAGACAACTGGATAAAGTATCAAATGGCTAGTGACAGAGAATGAGCTTTAAGCCTCACGACTGAACCATGTAACTGTTGTGTGTGTGTCTGCATACGGACTCCAGGTAAACTGGTGTCTGAGTGTCTGCAAGAACACAGCCTAGCTTTGTGCTAGCTCTACATTTTGGCATGTCTGAAAGTTATGAGCCATATATGCTAGAGGTGGCAGTTCATCTCTGCCATACCAGACCATGAGAACTGGCTCTGCCCAGAGTTGCACTGGCATGTCCATGCCTACAGGCAGATGTACTGCTGCTATGTGAACATGACTGATGTCTGAGCTCTCCTCATCAGTACGCCCAACACCACAACCCCATGGCCTGCCATGTCTGGGTGTGGACACCTCAACCACTGACAGAGCAGTGGAAGTAGTGCCACTATGGTAACATGATCGGGCATGGGCACACTGGCTAACATCAAATGATGTAGATGATTTATGCCCACATGGATACCGTCCTCCTCCCAGCAGATGTTCCACCACAGACACCACCCATTCCAACATGTCATTCATCTGATCCACTGAATTGGCAACACGGTGGAGGCACTCATGTCAGCCTGTGCCACGTCTGCAACCCTAAGCATTTCCTCAAAGTGCCTATTGGAACGTGCCTGCACCTCCATGACAGGGCTAAACATACCTCAAGTAGCACAGAAAGACACTTGGATCAGGTGAAGGATGGACAGCAGGCCTCCTCTGAGCACCTATAACAACCCTCCTGCATGGCACCTTGCCCAGATGTTGGCTATGGCTAAAGTCAACAACCAATGAAGCTGCAGTAACCACACTACCCTGATCAAGTGTCTCACCCTCCACATGTCCAATATCTGAAGGCTAACTGGAATGGGTTGGCGTAGGCCTACTGGCTGTGTTCAGTGGAATTACAGGGAATGGCTCAATGTCAACCTCAGTGTCAGATTCAACCTCTGCACCCCCTGAATGTACCTCTGTTTGTTCACCATCATCAGAGTCTGCCAGTATTCTCACATCAGGTGGTAAGAGTCCTAAATTTCCGCTATCAGGGCCGTGGTGGTGCAAGGTCGCGGTGGTGCAGTGGTTAGCATTGTCGCCTCACAGCAAGAGGTTCTCTCGTTCGATTCTCGGCTGGAGTGCCTTCTGTGTGGAGTCTGTATGTCCTCTCCATGGTCGAGTGATGTTAAAGACATGCAGGTAGGTGCGAGCGGGAATGGGTGCGCCTTCTTTGAAGGTTGGGCATTGGGCTGGCAACTTGGCACCGTAAAAGTCCACTGCCAATCATTAGCGGGCTGGAGTTCCACTGTAGCGACCCCTAACCGGGAAAAGCCAAAAAGACATTACTAGGATCACCTGTGATAATAAGCAACAAACACAGGAAAGGAATTAATAGCTACATTACTACAGTTCAATATATGCTAACAAACTAACAGTGGTGCCACTATTACAGACAGTACAGCAATACACACAACAGTTCTGACACCCACATCACACATATGGATAAAATAAATATTTCTGTGAACTGCTCATCAGTACCGAAATAAAAATGTTTGGCTTACCATGTGCAGATGACTCCACACTTCCTAGGCAGGATAGTCCTGGAAGAAATTAACCAAAATGAAAGTACATCACCATCATAATAACAGTAACACAGGGGTGAAAAACGTTTGCCCCTTTATATGTCCATTAACAATACATTTAACAGAAACTTAGATGACACATCCAACCCATGCCCATGTGTAATGAACCAGAATGTGTTGTTAACAGTACCAATCTATAACTAGCACCCCCCCCAAAAAAATTGCTAAATAAACTTAAGTATTGCTGTCAATATTTTACTATACAAGAAATATTTAACAAGTGACATAGGTAAGCTTATCTAGAAGCACCTCCTGGGACATACTTGTCCTCCCTCAAACAGTAGCACCAACATCAATCACATGCTATTGTGTACTTTCCACTGAGTTGTCTGGATCCCTGACAGTGGACAGGAACTCTTCATTTGGTGCCCTTTAGCAGCCACCCCTCTGGCAGCCATCTGTCCATAGACTACTGCAGCTGCTCTTCACTAGGCCGATGAAATCATGTCAGTGGCCCTATGACACACCTGATTATTTCCTGCTGCATCCCTCAACACTGTTTACATCATCTAGTATCTACTACCAAATTTGCATTCTTCCAGACATATTTCCACGTCCTCTCTCAAGCAGAAAGGTTCTATGTTGCCTAATGCTTGGACAATTATATAATTCTCAGGGTCACTGAAGGGGGCTTGCAGAGACTGGGACACTTGTGTGACATACTCGTAGGTGACATGCAACACAAAAGAAGAAGAAGAATACACATAAATATCACATAAATAAAGGTCCTGCTTAGATACAAGTAGAAATATTACCCACTGGAGAAACAAAAAAACTTTCAAGATATTCAAATATAAAAAAGGACATGAAACTTGGCTCTCCCACCTCCAAAACAACAGGCAAATGACATTTTGCTACCAAACAAAGGAATAAAACATCAGTGAACTGTTATAAGTGCTATCAAAGAAATTGCCCCAAAAATGTGTACACATTTACCACAGAACATTATTTTTTATGCAATTGCCAGTCACAGCTCCCTGTGGTCAGCATTCCCCTAGAAGTACAGGCGAGGAGACATCCTCGAAGGCTAACATCCCATGCCACTGACAATACAGGACCTTTACATTTCAAAAAAACAACAATAGAAGAGTACAAACAGAAACAGTTATAACATTAACAATTGTAATGAAAGTTAACAAGACTGTGCATATGAGAAAGTAAAATGCCCTGACAAAAATGCCTATGCCATCAGTAAACTTCTAAGAAGTGCATACAGTTAAAAGTAGCATTTGCTAAAGCATATAAGAAAATATTTTTCTAAGTGACATCTGACTATATCCAGTATATAACTGAAAAATGCAATCATACCTTATCAAGATCAGTAATCTTCTGTACAGATAAAGCTAAAGTAATAGCAATCTTCTTCTGTGTTATCCACATAAAGAAGTCTTTTCACCTTCAGGTTCCCTAGCTATATGGTTCCCTTTTTATAGTGTAGAGTCAGGCTTGTGAGCATGGTGAAGAAGCAAATGAGGTGTTAACTCATTAGATTTGCTGAATCCCAAATTTTTGGCTCTGTGCAGCAGATGTTAACATAGTGCAGGAACTCTCTCAGTGTTTGTTGCTAACTGATTGCAGCTGTGAATGATTACTGGTAGGGAGATGGAAAATATAACAGCAATTCAGACTCCCTTACCTCCAGTGGGTGTGTCAGCCAGGTTAGACTTACAAAGTGTAGAAGTAATTGTAGCAAGGCTTTAAATCTAAGTAAGCAGCATACATTTCACAGTTTTTGTTCAGCAACATCCAAACTTCCCTACAGTTGTTGAAAACTGTATATTACTGCAACTTATTATCTCACACATTTTAAGGACAAGGATATAAAAGCCTTACAGACTGCATGTCTCAAATTACTGCTCAGATAAGAGAAGACTGAACACCATACAGACATAAGACAGAGCTGCAGTTCTGCAAACAACAGTCTTAAATGGTTGGGTGATCACTCATTGCACTACATCTGAAATTAATACATGTATAAACAAATTAGAAGTGTACAAGTGCCATATCTCTTGTTGACATTGTGGATGATTTTGGACTTGCTTGTATGCACAATGATTTTCATTCTCTGCTGCAAAGTTGTTTCTGTGGCAAAGAGGGTTAAGACCCCCTTATTGTGTTTTGAAGGTTCATTGGTGTGAGAATTCAAATCCAGACTTGTGTAAAAGTCTTTCATGTGTACTAACATATATTTTGTAGTGTTGTTTATTTTATAGATTTCTGTTCTTTTTTTAATGCCAGTAATTCCACAGTCAGTGGCTTAGCGCAAACATGGGAAATGGATAAGCACAATAAATGTCAACTACACCTGTGAATCACTTGTGTGTGTAGCACATCTGCTAAACTCGTTGAGCCACACAGCATATACTAGCTGTAGATCAGGGTTCAAGTCACACCTTTGTCTTTTAAGGATGAAACCTAATAAACACTACTCACAAAGCAAAAACCAAGTTTAGCTTTGCTTTTCCTGTTTGTGTGATGCTTACCATTTAGCAAATCTGGAATAATGAACCACACATGAAGCAGACAGAACACCTGTAAAGAGGATGCAGACATTCTTGATTTCAAAAAGCATACATAATTACATTTTTTGCTTTCCATCACGCATCACCACTTAATGATGATGTGTGGAAGTTTGCAATCTTCCCCAGCACCTACAGGCCCAGAACACATGCAGAGAGGAAGCAGATAGTCAACAATTTCAAACAGGATACATTCTATCAATTCTGTTGGGCACCGCACAAACATGGTAAGCAGCATTGCACAGTCGTCAACACACAGAAGTTAATAATGAATACGGAAATATCCAACTATTATTTAACATTATTTTGCATCCAGGAAGAAAGAGATTATCATCTCTCTCTACTCTTCCCTCATTAGGCCAATCACCGAGTATAATGCCCCATTTGGCATGTACCTCACTAGACACATGCAACAGCTGGAAAGGCCACAAAAGAACCTCATGAAGAGGATCCTAGGCATTAAACACATGTCCTACATGGATAGACTCAAAAAACTTTAGCTATTCTCTGTTTCATATTGTCTACTAAGAGGCGATCTCTGCTTGACTTACAAAGCCATGTCTGACCCAGCTTTCTTAGTAATACCACATCTAAAGAAATGTCAATCCCTCCACACCACATGCTCCAGAAACCTCAATCTCGTTACCACAATCAAAATAACATGCTGGAAGGACAGGTTTATAACCCAGAGACTGTCCATGCTCTGGAATAGATTTCTCATACATGTCAAGTAGAGCACCTCACTGGCCCTCTTCAAGAGAAATCTTGATGAGTGGATGGGAAATAGAAAGTCCACACCAGGGATCATAGGTTCATAGGTTCATAGGTAGGTACTAGGCTATCGGCCCAAGGGCCTACGTAAATCTAGCCAACAAGATTCCTTGGCTTACGCCAGCCAAGAAAGTTATTTTCCTGTGCCACTGTCGAGCGGAGACACAGAAGTGATCCCCGGGGTGTATTTCCTATTTCCCATCCACTTATCAAGATATTTCTTGAAGAGTGCTAATGAACTTTGCTTGACATAGATGAGTAGCCTGTTCCAGTGTATGGGAAGTCTCTGGGACAGGAATCTATCCCTCCAGCATGTCCTGTTTATTGTGGTGACAAGGTTTAGGTCCCTAGAGCGTGTAGCTTGGAGGGATTGGGATTTCTTTAGGTGTAGCATGTCCAACAGCTCTGGGTTTGACATACTTTATATATTAGGCAGAGATCACCTTGGAGTAGGCGATATGCTACAGAGTAAAGCTGGAGTTTTTTAAGATGGTCAGTGTAGGGCATTTGTTTGAGGCCACTAATCCTCTTTGTGAGGTACTTCTGTGGCCTTTCCAGCTGCTGCATATGTCTTGTGAGGTACATTCCAAAAGAGGTGTTGTACTCTATAATGGGTCTATTGAGTGTCGAGTACAGGGGAACAATGACCTCTTTTTTCCTGGATGAGAACCCTTTTATGATGAGGTGTGCCACATAGAAGGACTTCCTGACTACTGTGGCGATGTGACTATCAAAGGAGAGACTACTGTCCACCTGGGTCCCAAGGTCTCTTATCACACATTCGGTGTTAAGTAGATTGCTGCCTATGTGGTAGTTCATGGGTACAGAGTTTTTACCAAAGGGGATGACACTGCACTTTTTGGCACTGAGCTTGAAGCCATGGCTCTGACACCAGGTATCTGTCTCAGCAAGGCTCTTCTGTAGGATGTCCACATCATTTGGAAACTTGACTATGGCTCTTGACTATGGCTCCTAGTTTGCAGTCATCTGTGAACTTCGTTAGCCAGAGGCCTTCTGTGTTAGCCTGTACTTCAGAGAAGTAGATACCAAACAGGAGAGGTCCCAGAACTGAACCCTGTGGTACTCCATTTGTCACTGGTTTGAGGTCAGATTTGGAGTCTGCAACTTTTACAGTGTGGGTTCTGTCAGTGAGACAGTTGGCAACCCATCTTGTGACATAGGGACTTATACCTAATTTAGTGAGTTATAATTCCAGAATGGGGGATGGTGTTGAAAGCCTTGGTGAGGTCAAAATAGGCTGTGTGAACCAGCTTACCCTCATCTACGGCTTTGGTGACTGCCTCAAAGAAGTCGATCAGGTTCAGGAGGCATGATCTGCCTTTCACAAACCCGAACTGGGTAGGATCCTGAGTTTGGAGGTTACCAATGTCTTTGTTTATGAGTTCCATGATGATACGTTCCATGGCCTTGAAAGGCCAGGCTCATCAGGCTAATAGGTCAATAGTTCCCGGGATCTGTGGTGGCTCCTCCTTTGTGGAGTGGGATAACTGTTGCTGTGTGCCATTCAGTGGGCACAAAGCCTGATGTGAGGCTATTATTAAACATGGTGCTTAAGTGAGGAGCCAGTTCGTTCTGAAGTTTGTGTAAAACGCAGCCTGGGATGTTGCCCGGTCCCATGGTTGCTGTGTTTTTGGCTTTAGAGAGTGCTGCTTTTACCTGCATAGTTGTGATTATAGGGACACTGCATTCATCCTGTATAGATATGGGCCCTTTAGGGGTGGGGGGGGGGTAAAGTCAGCAATGAACCTATCTGCCAGGATGTTGGCAATATCAGTTGGTTCTGTAATTTTTGTGCCGTTGTGCTGTAACTCAGAGCAGATCTGGGTGTTGCCATCGAGATTCTTGACATAGCTATAGAATGCTTTGTGGTTGTCCTTAGAATTAGTGGTGATTTTGTTTTTGCAGCTAGATTTGGAGGATCTTATAAGGGATCTCAGCTTCTTACTGAGGCTGACCAGGGAGCTCCTCCACTCATGGGATTTTTCTCTCTTTTGCAACAGTTTCTTCCTTCTGTTGTACAGTTTGTTTATGGTATGGGACCACCAGATTGGCTTCCTTTTTTTGGAAGACAGCATCTTGGTTCTGTTTGGGAGAGCATGATCCATGCACTCGTGTAAGTGCTTATACAGTGCATTTGTGTAGGATTCAGCAGTTGTAACTGTATTGTCCATCTGCATGGGTGTCATGAAGTTCATCACTTTTGTCTTAAGAAGCATGAAGTTAGCTTTGGAGAATTTTTTTACCGTGGTTTCCTTAAAGGGGGTGGGGGCAGGATGTGGATATCATGGGTGATTAGCTTATGGTCAGATCAGACCAATAAGGAGTTGACTTCAGGTGTGGAACACCGGTCACTCATGTTGGTAATGATTAGGACTAGGATATTGTTGCTCCTGGTGGAGGTGTGGATAAGTTGATCCAGGGCACTGGTGTTTATGAATTCCAGAAAGCGTTGAGCTAAGGAGTTGGTACATGAGTAGTTTTCCCAGTTAATGGTGGGGTAGTTGAAGTCGCCCATTATTAAGGTGTTTGGTTGAACCCTAATATTTTCCAGTACATCAAGGAAGGAGGAGTGGGAATCCTGGGGCATGGTGGGGGATCGGTAGCAAGCTACAATTTGGATTGCAGTTTTGCCCAGAGTTAGTTGTACTTGGATAATCTGAGCAACTAGCCTGGAGGTGTGGATATCCTTAATGAATATGGACACACCTCCACCTTTGGTGTTTCGGTCCAGGTTACATGGCCGAAAAGTGTGGTATGAGTTATAGCCTGGTAGTGCAGGGGTGCTCTTGGGAGCCTTGACCCAGGTCTCAGTCACTACACAGATAAAGATGTTCTCCATTTTAAGGGGTGCCTTGAGTGAGTGCATTTTGAGATTTAGACTTCTAGCATTAAGTAGCATTACCTTCAGTTTTTGCTTGCCTGTTCCTGTTACGGTGAAGAATTTGTCATTTGAACCTTGCCTAAAAAAGGCACTATAGGGGCGGCAAGAGCCTCAGCCAGTATCAGGAATCCCAGGGGCGACAGGTGAGGCCATCTGTGGCAAAGCATCGTGGTCTGTCGACCATGTCATCCCAAGCAGACAGATACTGGATCCCCTTAGAATGACACCAGAAGCTTAGCCAATTGTTGAAATCAATCATTTTGTCCTTGTACTGCGGAATCATTCTGGGAAATGGCAGAATGCTACTCAGGGCTAGGGTCATACCTGCCTGGGCTACAAGATCGGAGAGCTCTTCCATGTCTCTTTTCATGTAGTCCAGAGAGGTACGTCTCAGGTCATTCACACCAACATGGACAATGACAGAGTGATGTTTGTACTTGTTGTGGAGTGACCTGAGTACTTGGGTTATGTGCTGGATCCTGGCACCCGACAAGCAGCTGACAGTAACCTTCTCCTTGTTTAGCCTGGTGAGTGGGACATCAGTGTGCCTGACTATACAGTCACTTATGACTAGTGTGTTGGGTACGTCGTTTTGCCTTACTGGCTGTGGTCGATTGGCACACTGAGTCTGTGGGCTATGTGTCATTTGGGTTGTGTTGGGGGATGGAGGTTGCTTGCATTTCTGCTTTGCTGGTCTCTGTTGCTTAGACAGATTATTAGTGAGAGCCTCCGCAAATGTTTTTGTGTTACTATATGTGGATTTTGGTGATGTAGATTTAGTGACACTATGTGATGAGTGTGGTGTGGTGCAAATGTTTACCTTCTCCTCCTGACTGTCAAGTGCAGCCTTGGTTGGAGAGAGCTTTACCTCTAGTTTGGCTAGATAGGTGCATCTCTCACAGGTTGTAGTGTTGGGTGGTAGGATGAGAGGGCTGTCTATGTACATGAGGCAATTTCTACATTGCCTAAAGATGCCCAGATTCATCAGATAGACAGGAGAGAACACTGGGAGCTGACCCTTGAACATGCTTGAATAAAAAACTATTTTGCACTAGATAAGTGAGGAAAGTGAGTACAAGAGCTGTTTTTCTCTAAGCAAGTGAGAAAAGTAAGTACAAAAACTGTTTTCCTCTATGTAATAAGGAAGGGTGAGTGCTATAGTAATTAGGTTATTTAGTGCTTACAAGTTCTGAACAAGTGCTGAGCACGAATAAGCAAATTTAAGTGCTAAAACTAAGAATCTGTATCTGCACTAGACGAGTTACAGGACAGAAACAAGTGCAAATGCAGGCTTTCAAATCAGAAAGTTGAGAAAGATGAAAAGATTGCCCAAACGGCCAATAACTACAATTTCTGGGCCAGAACCACTCCTTATGTGGTAGACAAGTTACCTAGTGCTTACCACTCCCACTGATAAGCTCTACTTGATAGAGGCACTGGGAACTAATGTCAGGCGGCACGATGCCAGGGCACTTCTATGGGCTAGGTTTGTAAAGGCTCCAGGACCATTAGCCAGTACACATCTATATGAACCTATGAACTATTCCTGTGACAGCAGGTGTAAGTGCATGGTTGCAATACAGATGGTCCTGGTTCCAATACAGGAAATTTCAAATATTTTTACTGTTGTTCCCTTTCACTTTATATTAAATGTCACATTAAAAAAAAAAATTAAACATTTAAAAATAACAATAACAAGTATGTATAGCAGTGAAGCTCATATGAATTATATGCATGACTGAGGGTATAGACGCTACTATGTTTCTGTAATTATAATTGTGCTATCTGGCCTTGGATGGCCTTCAGACTTCAGTAAGATTTATACACACATGAATGCATAAACCAAGACCTTGTCAGGTTACACACATACATGGTTAAACCCTCAATCTGTCATTCATATTTATATATAATTCATGACTATGCCTGAAAAGCACTTTTCCTGTGGCATAGATGAAAATTTGCCGCTATGGAAGAAAATGTTTGTCTCTTATGCATACGTTTTAATCCCACATTGTAAAAATTAGTTTCATCACTGTATAAAGTCAAACTAAAAATGTGTCAGTTCATGAAATGTATGCCCCCAGTACATGAATGCAAAGTGGGACCACCTACAAGTTTCAGCGGCAAACAACCCGCAAACTATTGCCAAATGTCATATTAACCTTCCCATTAAAAAAAACTGCTTTCCTCTCTGTTTGGGGCTGTCACTCTTCATTTACTGTTGCTCAAACATGGTTGGCATTATTGTTCAGTTTATGCACTACCAGTAAATGCGATAACAGGTATTGGCAGGAAATCATTATTAGCTGTTCGCTCTGCTGCCCAGTTTAGGGCACAGAAGTAGAGTGCTGAGAGTCCAGAATCTTTATTGGGTTCTTTGTAAAGTGCCACAGCTGAAGGCTTTTGCAGGGGGACTATACTGGCTCCCAGTACAAGTCTGAAGCTTGGAATAGTCTAGCCAAGGCCGTCTCTAGTGCAGCTAGCATTCCATGTACTGTAGAACAGTGTAGGCATCACATTAAACCTAAATCCCAGACCTGGTGGACTTCTTTGAGACAGTTACCAAGGCTTTAGATGAGGGAAAGGAGATCCACACAGCCGACCTCGCAAAGGCTTTCGACTCCATTCCCCATTTTGGTATTATAGACAAGCTCACCAGCCTGAACATAAATCCCTATGTCACGAGATGGGTTGCCAATTGGCTCATGGATAGAACCCACACGGTGAGAGTTGCAGGCTCTAGGTCCGACTCTAAACCATTTACAAGTGGCGCCCCCAATGGCTCAGTCCTGGGAACCTTCCTGTTCGGTATATACTTCTCAGAAGTACAGGCAAGCACAGGATTATGGCTGACCAAGTTCGCAGATGACTGCAAACTGCGGGCCATAACTGACTCTCTGGCTGATACAGACATCCTTCAGAAGGGTCTCACTGAGACGGATACCTGGTGTCAAAATCATGACCTCAAGCTAAATGCCAAAAAGTGCATAGTCAACCCTTTTGGAAAAAAACAAATTACCCGCGAACTACCACATACGTGGTAGTACCCTAAATACAGAAAATGTAATAAGGGCTCTGGGGACCCAAGTAGATAGTAATCTCTCGTTTGATAATCATATTGCCAAGGTGGTTAGAAAATCCTTCTAAGTGGCCAACCTAATCACAAAAGGGTTTGCATCTAGAACAAAAGAGGTTATTGTGACCCTCTACTCATCACTCATCAGACCCATCATAGAGTACAATGCCCCATTTTGATGTACCTTACAAGACATCTGCAACAGCTGGAAAGACCACAGAAGTACCTCACCAAGAGGATTACTGGCCTCAGACAGATGCCCTATGCAGCCCGACTGAAGAAACGCCAACTGTACTCGGTTGCATACCGCTTAATCAGAGGTGATCTCTGCCTGACATACAAGGCTATGTCCAACCCAGAATTGATGGACATGCTCCACCTAAAAAAAAAAAAAAAACAAATCCCTAAGAGCCACACGCTCTAGGGATCTAAACCTCACCACAACGATAAATAGGACGTGCTGGAAGGATAGATTCCTGTCCCACAGACTCCCCATGCTTTGGAACAGGATTCCAATCTACATTAGGCAGAGCCCCTCACTAATACTCTTCAAGAGAAATCTTGACAAGTGGATGGGAAACAGAAAATTTACCCCGGGGAGTCACTGCAGTGGCTCTGCTAGACAGAGGCACAGGGAACTAATGGCTCTGCTGGACACAGGCACAGGAACTAATCTAAGGGGGGCAACGAAAGCCAACACATTCTGGCTAGGCTTATAGATGCCCTCTGGCAGATAGCCTAGTACTTACCTATGAACGTATAATGACCTAATAAGGCACAACAGGGAAACATTCAAGCAGTGGGTGGATGAATTCAGAACTAGTAACATCTCACAGCTGTTTAAGTATACTAATAAAGAGAATTTGTAGTGGGTAGAAGGCTACATATAGACAAAGATGGTATGTACAATGCTCTTCTGTTCTCTTCCCCTTATTTCACAGCTAATGCAGAGATTACTGCAAATACAGAAGCCCATGCTGAGTGTCTCAATAGACTGAGGGAAGCAGGGGGTATTGTATGCAGCGCAAGAGAAGCATTATTGTAGTTTCCAAATTAAAAATTTATTTTCTATACAGCTGTAGCTAACTGTAAAAGAAAGCATACATGCTTCAGTCTGTAGCACAAACCAACTGTAGGAGTCAAGTGTAAGACTGTAGTCAGATGGTATGGGTTCAAATATCACAAGTAACCAAATATAAAATAGTGCAATCCTTCAAAAATATTACATAAATTAATTTTTACACAAGTGGCATAAATGCCCTACTGTTAACAATCTGTATAACTGGACCAAGTATATGGGCAATACCTGCACATTGCAAGGATATCTTTGAGCAATCCTTAATTATAGTTTGTAGTTGTTAAGAAGTATACTTAAATGTAAAACTTCAGATAAATAATTTTATTATTGTGATAATGCATTGGACATGACATATGATGGTACTAATTTTATCTCTTTTTTTCCCTCTCACCCCAACCCTCATCTTTTATTCTTCTGTGTGTCGTCAAAATATTTCCAAGTCATCCATCTCTAACAAATCATAAAATGCTTTACAGCACAGGGAGGTAGGCCAACCCCAGTGTCTCAGCCTGCCCCCGCTCCACTGGCTCCGGCACTGATGCCTAGCACATCTGGCACCCAACCTAGCAGTACTGCCTCTGCTGCCCCTGCACTTCCTGTGCCCTCAGGTAGCACTACCTTGGCAGCTGGCACTGTGGTACCCTCTGAGAGTACTGGTGGAGATTGGGATTTAATCTCCCGCCAGAAGATGCCAGGGTTGGTGCATAGGGTTGTGCGTAGCTATGCCAGATAGAGAAATTGCTCTCCCTTACTTTCCACAGGAGGAGACACAAAGCACTCCAACAACCAATGGAGTACGGGGACGGTGATGTCTATCCTGCAGGTGAGGACTAGATTCTTACTGTCCCCATGTTTGATGGGCATGGGCTTTTGTTGTCCCCTCCCTAACCCCAATCATGGTGTTTCCCTACCTTTTGTGTCCCTCACTGTCCCTGTGTCTTGTCTTGTGTGTCCTGTTTGTTTGCATCTGCTTTCTTACCTGTCCTACTTACTTGACCTAGAAATACCTACTTTTCCTACCTAACTTTCCCCTCTTACTGAAGTAAAAAAAAAAGGGCACCTGTCCCACAGTATATCATCCCATACATAGCTCTCCAGTTCACACACGTGTCTTCCTGACACACTTGATTTGGTCCAATTGGCTATACAACATGATTGTGTTGTTATCACCCCTCTTTGTTGAGGTGACAGTCCAAATCCAGTTAATATTCTGCATATATTTTCATCTTACACCGTTGAAGTGAATAGCTATGGTTCTTTCCTTCCTCCCTCCAGCACATTCTTATATTGCTTTCCATTGTTATTCCTCCTATTTACCCCCATTTCACCACTTTCCTATCTACCCCAATTTATCACTTTTAACCTGGTCAAAAATAGAATAGCACACAACACACATAACTACAACAACAAAAAAAAAGCAATGGATTCCTTCACTTTTTGGCCTATGTGTTTCTGGAGAATTTGGCATCATGCACCAATGTCAGGCAATGGTGAATGGCTCTTCAATGATGTAGTTACCTTTGCTTAAACACGCTGTTTTAAGGTAATACACAATAACATACAGTGAATGTAGTACAAATAATTATTCATTGCATTATCAGTACTTATGTAAAGCTATTACATACACCTGGATTCAAACCCTATATCATCTGGGCTGCAAAAGACATGTGCTTAGCTGACTCCATGGCAGCAGGTGTGTTTTATACACTCAGTACTGAGAATTATCATACTTGTAGCAGTGTGGCTCGCGTTTGTTTGCTGCTTAACTATATGCCAACAGGGAAAGCAGTAGAAATGTGTATCTCACATTCACAAACAGCCATCATCTACACAATCCAGCTGCTCAGCAGTGCACTACAAAAAGTAGACAGCAGCATGTATTACTTATGTTTACTGTCCATTTATTCTTCATCCCACGAAGGTACATGTAAAAACACAAACAAAGGGAAGGTACTTTTTAAGAAATTAACATATATTTATGCTGCAGCAATCTGCTACCTCCAATCATTCATTTCAAACTTGGAAACTCACTACTTGTTCACAAATACATCAACTACACTACAGAAATAAATAAATGATTTCTTATATGCCATGCACATCTTTAAAATGACAATACACATTCAGATTTTCCAGTACTTGTAGTAAGGTGGACAGCTGTTTGCATATAGCTTGTAAAGCTGTCTCTTAAAGTATACCTGCATGTTGAAAACACCAAAGCAAATACTACACATAGCACACTCATTAATCTGGTAACACAGAAGTTTAATATCTTGACAGCTGGACATGGCTAGCTATCCATTTCATGCAGACCTCCCAACATCTTCTCTCCAGCATCCAATGCTGATGTCATCCACTATAAATTGTCCTGCAGCCTTGTAAAAATCAAACTTTGCCACGGCACCTGTTTAATGTACTGAATTATCTAATTTATGCATGTAGGTAGGGGTTCTAATCTCACTGCAGCCTACTGGTGTGTGTGTGTGTGTGTGTGTGTGTGTGTGTGTGTGTGTGTGTGTGTGTGTGTGTGTGTGTGTGTGTGCACGTGTGTGTGGTCTGTCTGTCAGAACAGCATAATTGTGTATCCTGCAGTTACCAATTCATGCCCATGGAGTATCAAAACAATATTTTGACAGCTGGACATGGCTAGCTATCCAATTCAATCAGGCCTCCCAACATCTTCTCTCCAACATCCAATGCTGATTTCATCCACTACAAATTATTCTGCAGCCTTGTAAAAGTCAGACTTGTTCCACAGTGGTTGTGTAAAGTATTAAGTTCTCTAGTCCATGTACTTATGTAGGGGTTCTGTTTTCACTGCAGTCAACTGGGGTATGTGTGTTTGTGCACTTGCTTGACATTACAGGGAGCATTTTACACCAGCATGTGAGACATTGCTATTACCATCTTCCCCTCACCAGAACTGCTGATGCCATCACCTATGAAATGTCCAACACTCTCCAAGTCAGACTTCTACTGTCATATTAATATAATACAGACAGTATCAACAAATACAAAAGATTGCTGTCACAACCATGAAAATCTATGGGATGAAACAAAAACATGGGGGGATTTCTTGTGTTATGAAAACAAATGCACAACCCAATGAACCCTATGAGCAGACCAAGTGGTATATGACCTGTGTACTGAGGTAAATGGTATGCGGAATATCCACCAGCATGTGCCCACAGTGTTGACTATTGCCTTAGATGCAACAAAACTCCTGAGCATGTGCAGGGCATCCACATCAAAGGCCATAATACTTCCAGAGTTCACAGCCTTCATCATATCAATAACCGAGTACAATACACACTTATTCATGTACCTCCCTACACATCTTCCAGGGATGTGTAACTCCAGTGTACCATCTTTGCCACAGTCAGCTCCCACACATCTTACTGGCCATAACTAGGTATTCTTTTTGTTGCATAAATATTATTGTCTGATGTCGTGGAGCCCCCATCAAGGTGCATACCAGATGCATGTGTTTTACCTGTTCTGGTGATCCACACAGTACATACATAGCTGCTTGACAACATTGATGGCATGGGTTACATTTGTGACGGTGTAGATTGTGCCATATATATGCCATGCATACCTGTCAACTAGCCAGGATTGATCATAATGTCACATAATGGTATAACAGTGTCCCTCCTGACACCTCCAGCAGATGTTACAGTATCAGGATGGTGTGCTTGATTACCCTCATAGATAGCTGACATCTCATAATAGTCGTACAGGTGTGTTCGTGCAGAACCATCTATGATCACTCACAATCACATAAATTATGTCCCAGACATGTGACTACTGGTGGTATTATTTTGATCTCATGCAAGACTGTGTGTGATTCTGTTTACTGTTTTCCATGAGCCTGTAACGATGTGTCCCACTTGGTCTCAGTCATATTCAAACAATTCATTTTGGACAGCTTCACAATATGCACCTAATCTCTGTTGTATACAACATCCCTGATAGATGTACTCTTCATTGTTCATGTCAGGATGCTTATATCACAAAGACATTCTTCTCCATTGTTGTGTCACCTTGTGTGACAGTCACATAATATACAATTTCACTGTGCAGTCCGTGCTGTATCATGTTGATATGTGATTAGTGTTCCTGCTGCAACTGTCTTCATTAACTTGTCATCTGTTATACATTAAGATGTTTCACTTTTCCTCTTTCCCTGTGTTCATTCCTACAATTCATCTGTGTGGCCCTATTCAATACACAAACTTCCCCTGACTGTTTATTTTAAATGGCAGCCCATGTACTGTTACGCATCATTTCACTGTTGTACAGAATGCCTGAAATGGGATTCCATAATACTCTGCATACACTGTCCTGTAATATGTTTGGACCATATGCACTGCTATATTATTACTTGTCTTTTGGCTTTTCCCGGTTAGGGGTCGCCACAGCGGAACTCCAGCCTGCTAATGATTGGCAGTGGATTTTTACGGTACCGAGTTGCCAGCCCGATGACCAACCTTCAAAGAAGGCACACCCATTCAGACATGCACCTACCTGCATGTCTTTAGACGTCACTCGACCGTGGGGAGGACATGCAGACTCCACACAGAAGGCGCTCCAGCCAAGAATCGAACGGGAGAACCTCTTGCTGTGAGGTGACAACGCTAATGCATTGCTATATTATTAACCCTGGTAATCACTGTGACATTCTGTGCAATCCCGCAGATCTAGTTTACCAGTAGGTAAAAATCTCTACATGTCTGCTGCTATCTATGTTGCTTTATATGGTTTCCTGGCTGTCAACATTGTTGATAAATATGAAACTTCACTTGTTTATTTTTTAAACTCGGTGCACAACATCAATATGTAATTAGTGCTGCTGCTCACCACACAAACATGTAAACTCCATGTAGGCTGCTTGCGAATCCTACACGGAGTTTACTGAATCACCAGGAAAAAATATTTATATCATATGGGTTATATGGAATACAAGCGTAAATGAAATGATGTTTAATGGTAAATGGATTTTAGCAATAGTATTAAGCAAAATCAGATGGCGGTTATTAAAAAATGAGTGGGGTCTAATAGGGATGAAAATGTAATATGATTGTAAGGAAAATTATGAATGGGTAAATATATTTTTATGCCTACATATTTGTACATTTATAAATATTTGTAAATATCTTTTAAATAAAAGTTCTTTTTTGTGTATAAATAAAGGACCCCTACTCTTTTCAATAGTTGTCATGGGATCTTTTAAATTCTACCTGAGCTACCACCAAATTAGGCAGATAGGACCGACCTCAGTTTAATGACTCATGCAAAGAACAGCAGCACCCCCCCCAACAATGTTGCACTGCAATGCCAGCAATCAATCTACTTGGTGTGGGAATAGAACCCACATCCTTCTGTACCAAAGGCAAGTGTGCTACCTGTTGAGCACTACCAATGATGTAATCATCCGAGCTGTACCTGGAAATGGTCTCTCTGATCAGTGCCCTACCCTGGTACAGAAAGGGAGAGAGAGAGAGACAGAGTAAGAGACAGATAGATAGATAAATAAATAGATAGTGAGATAGATACATAGACTCCAACACAAAAAGAGCTTCTCAATGCCAAACCTCAAGCTGTGCCAACTGCTCAATTCTGGAAAGCTGCTTTGACACCAAATAGTATCTAATGCGAATCCAGCAAGATGCTGAAAGAGATAAGGTACCTACAAGGTCAACTCAGACAAGTACTTAATGTCCACAGTCCAAATCTGAAATAACTCCTAGACAAAAAGGCCTCATTGGTGCCAAACTGCTCAAGGCCAAACTAGCACTGAAGACAGGAGCCAGTATTCTGGGTAATGAACTTGCATCCGACTCTGGAGATGAGGTTAAAGCCTGAATGGGGGATTGATGTCAAGAATCTCAATATCAATCATGATACGGACAGGATGGCCTGAGAAGTGACCTGACCTGCATCTGAGAAGTCAAAGCAGAGTACGAGATAGCCATCAAATGAATTGATCTCAACAGCATAAGACTCCAACTGACTTCAAAGCCAGAATGGACTGAAGGTCCAAACTGAAATGTTCTGTGCTTGGTTTAAAAACAGTTTAAAACACTTAGAGTAAAAAAAAAAACAATACTTTAAAATTAAAATGGCACATTAACCTCAGGGGGGGGTCTTTATGGTTTTGTGCTAGTCCCTCTTTTTTTTTCATTACTTCTGAATGAACAACCATGGGATCTTTTACAATTTAATATACTGGCCCACATGAAAATACCATCACCAAGGACTTACAACAAGACTGCATACACCACTAAAACTGGTTACCTACTAACAGCCTTGTTATGCATACCTTTAAAACACAGATGATATATTTGATATCAATAAACTTCACCATATAAATACATCACTTCCAGTTATCGTTACCCATAAATACACAGGAGTCAATTTATTGTATTCTATATCATTTAGTATAGACACAGAATAGTTAGTAAATTACTGACACAGCTTAAAAGTGCCTACATAATTTCTAATCTTCTAACCATAAATGCCAGAAGACTGATTGCTCTTAATGTATTAATATCCAGGCCTGAATATGGCCTCCCATTCATTGCACTACTCTCCCTTCAGAATACGTACGTACTACAGACAACAGAAAACAAAACACCGTGATTCAAATGGACAGTAAAACATCACTGTATCACACTAACTAAATACAAGTTGCTTCTCATCATAGCATTGCTGTTCCTAAACATACTTGCATTTAAATTACTGCATGACATATACTGTCCACTTCTGAAGTTTTGGTCCTTTTACTTTGGCTCTCAGGGAATTATCCTAAACTCAATGAGGCTTAGAAGGAATTTTATTAATAAGGCCCCTTTCAAACTTTCCATTAGTGAAATAAATTTTAATGAACTTGCACCTGTCTTCTGGAATAATACAGCATATAGTATCAGAAAAAATGATAATGTAGTTCACTTCAGGCAGAAACTAGATCATATGCTCAAGGAGAATATGTATTCATAATTTACAGATTCTGGCTAACACAGTGTCATGCGTCAGATCTATTTTCACCTGCAATCATGAGCAATAAGGACAGCAAATCATGCTAGGACCATCCTTAGCTGCACACTGTATCTGACATTGCTTCTACTCATTCAGAACTTTTTGGCAAAAATGTACTTTGAATGTATATCTTGTGAATAATATCCATTGTGTTCTCCTTTAATTACATTATTTCAATGTATATATACAACTACAATATCTTTAACGTGTATTGGCTAAATAATCATATTTTGTTGGAAATTCAGCTTGTATTTTTGTTACGATTGTTTACGTTTTGTTGCAAATTCAACTTGTATTCTTTGTCATGATTGTTTTTGTTGTCCCGGTCTTCTTAGCCTGAGTTTTAGATAAAAAAGTCTATGGACCAGTTCTCATAAACGGCTAACAAATGTAGCACATAAACTCAGAACAAGGCATAAGTGTCCCAAAAGGGTCAGGTTGGTTAGAACAAGTAGAGGCCAATGTCAGCATCTGTATATTTCTGTAGGCTGGCTCAAATAGTAAACTAAGGCATGACCATGACTGGCACCAAAGCTAAAAATGGTCTCATAAGAGGATCTAACAATGAACTAGCTCCATTCTACTCAGAAACAAATACTATGAGCACAAAGCAAGTTGTACAGATCCTGTACAGATTCAACAAGATTAGGGAGATTAAAGAATCGTTTAGGGGAAATATCTTTGGTCTATTTTTAAACATTACTAGCACAGCCTAAGAACCAGAATAAGACAAGACTACAAGTGTCACCACAGTGCCCAAGAAGTAGAATGAGATATGACCACTACTGACCCAGACTCCAAAACCAGGCTGGTGAAAGGGTTAAACAGATAAATTTCATAATAACAAAATAAAGGGAGGAGATGATTCAGAATTAGATGTTTGCTTACCAATGTTAGTTGTAATTATGGAACAATGGCATTACTACAGGGCCAAGCATCATTAGTACTATCGACAGTTGTCTGTGACACAAAGCTTGAAACATACTAAATGGAAAGACGGGCAGTGTAAAATTCCATATCAACAGGCAAAGACTGGGACTGAAGGGGTAGTTTGAGGGAGAAGGTACTGACTTCCCTTCTAAAACATTAAGAGTTATATATTGTGGTAAACTGCAGATTAATAATTATTTATTTTGGGACAGTTTTGATTTAGCATCATTTCTAGAGTGGCAGAAACAACATGTAACTTTGTTTGTTCTTAGATGTCATTTACACAATGCATCTTTCAAACCGTGCTCCAGGCTAGACATGGACTTGTTTTTTAAGTTCTAATGGGAGCCAATGAATTATGAATTGTAAGGAAGGTAATATTAAGGATGGACTGCTTCACCTAAAAGGAGACAATGGACAGAACACCAGTTTAACTGATGTAATATTAATACTGAACAGTTACTGTTTACCATTAAAGACCATTAAAGAGTCAAGAAAGTGAAATGAGTGATGGATACGACTTTTGTGCCAAATAAGGCAGATCACAATATAGTCTTTAATGCAGACTAGAATTATCCCAATATGTATGATTTTTGCCGGAGGTTGAATGAATTCTCCAATAAAGGGTACTGTTGCGTACTGTTAGCATGAGGACTATTGCAGCAAGGAAACTAAGATGAATAAGACCAAATAACTGAATATCAGCATGGAAAAAGCTCACAAATAAAGCCTACATCAATACAAAGATATGAAAGAAATGTAGTCACTATAATGATTTATTTATTTTTTTATTTTTATTTTACATTTGTTACCCAGGAAAGTCGGACTTGGAACGAGCCAATTTTCAGCAGAGGCCTGGGGAGAAAAGCTCCAGATGCATGTCTTTGTAAAGTGGGAGGAAACTGCAGCACCCGGAGGAAACCCAAACAAACGCAGGGAGGACATGCAGATGCCACACAGAAGGCACCCCAGCCAAGAATCGAACCAAAGAACCTCTTGCTGTGAGGCGACAACGCTACCATTGCACCACTGTGCCGTCCAATAATAACTCTGTATGAGCAGGTCCAGCCTCATCAACAACAGGACTAACAATGAACTAGTTCCATTCTACTCAAAACCAAATACAATGAGCTCAAAGCAAGTCAAGAGATAACCATCATCCTCTACAGATTTAATAAGGCTAGCTATCCTTATACTTCATGGTTGCAGGTGCACATAGATTTGCAGAATGGAAGTATGTGTTTGTACATGTATTCTCCTTGAGTATAATATATGATCTCATTGTTTCTAACTGAAATTAGGCAGCTCATGATATGAAACCTTCCAGGCTACTAGCCCTCCTCTTTTCTCCATAATGGTCCATGTGAAGACCTTCCTCTTGAGTTCTTGTGTACACTGTGCAAAGTGAAGCATAGAACAAAAAACACATCCTCTCTAAACCAAGTCAGCAAAATGCACAGGGGAAGGTGAGAAGGTGCATTGATGACAATGGACTAGTTCATCCATCTCTAATGTTAAAGTTAAATACATAACTCTTGTATCTCACATTAGCAAGTCCAATCTCATCAACAGAAGTACAGAGTCCCAAGGTAATCGTCCTGGGTGGTCTCACCCAAGAAAAAAGCATCTTTGTTAACTGACGTTCAAAAGAAAGACCTAGTCCTAGAGTTCACATCCAGTTTACAGTGTTCATAGGTTCATAGGTTCATACTAGGCTATCTGCCCAAGGGCATTTATAAGCCTAGCCAGAGTTTTGTGGCTTTCGCCACCCCTTTAGTTTGGAGGATACTATTCCCATTATTTTGCTGTGCCTCTGTCTAGCAGTGACACTGAGATAATCCCTGGGGTATATCTGCAATCTCCCATCCATTGGTCAAGATTTCTCTTGAACAAAGCCAGCGAGGTGCTCTGCCTCACATGTACCGGGATTTTGTTCCACAGCATAGGGAGCCTCTGGGTGATGAATCTGTCCCTCCAGCACGTCCTATTAATAACCGTGTCAAGGTTTAAGTCTCCCGCCCTTGTAGTTCTGAGGGATCTAGATTTTTTGAGGTGAAGCATGTTCATCAATTCTGGGTTGGACATAGCCTTGTATGTCAGGCACAGGTCACCTCTGAGCAGACGGTAAGTGACTGAGTAGAGCTGAAGTTCCTTCAGTCGGGCAGCATAGGACATATTTTTGAGACCCTTTATCCTTTTGGTGAGGAACTTTTGGGGCCTTTCCAGTTGCTGCAGGTGTCGTGTCAGATACATTCCGAATGGGGCATTGTACTCAATCATTGGCCTGATGAGTGATGAGTACAGGGGGACGATGACTTCCCTTGATCTAGATGTGAATCCCTTCATGATCAGGTGGGCAATGTAGAAGGTCTTCCTAACTACTTTGGCAACTTGAGTATCAAATGAAAGGTTACTGTCAACCTGGGTACCCAGATCCCTGATAACCTCTTCTGTGCTTAGTGGGTTGCCGCCTATTTGGTAGCTAGGGGTAACCTTGTTTTTCCCGAAGGGTATGACTATGCATTTTTTGGCGTTTAACTTTAGGCCATGGTTCTGGCACCAGTTTTCCATTTCTATAAGACCCTTCTGAAGGATATCTGTGTCAGATGTGTTCTCAACTATGGCCCAATTTGCAGTCATCTGCAAATTTTGTCAGCCATAATCCTCCTGTGTTTGCTTGTACTTCTGAAAAGTAGATGCCGAACAAGAGGGCCCAGGACTGAGCCCTGTGGGACACCACTTGTGACAGGCTTTGAGTCTGACATGGCGCCAGCAACTCTGACCCTGTGGGTTCTGTCACTTAGCCAATTTGCAACCCATCTTGTGACGTATGGGTTTACATTTAAGCTGATGAGTTTTTCAATGATACCTGAGTGGGGTATTGTGTCGAAAGCCTTTGCCAGGTCGAGATAGGCTGTGTGGACTGCCTTTCCCTCATCAATGGCCTTGGTGACTGTTTCGAAAAAGTCCACCAGGTTTAAAAGGCATGATCTGCCCTTGACAAAGCCAAACTGGGTCGGATCCAAAGTCTGCAAGTCTCCTATGTCTTTATTTATGAGTTCCATTATGATCCTCTCCATAGCTTTGCAGATCAAGCTTGTCAAGCTGATGGGACGGTAATTTCCTGGGTCGGTGGAGGCACCTCCTTTGTGAAGTGGGACCACAGTTGCCATACGCCACTCTTTAGGCACGTATCCTGAGGTGAGGCTAAGATTAAACAGCTGCCCTAACTGCGGGTTTAATTCCTCATTGAGTTCATGGAGCACACATCCGGGGACACCATCTGGTCCCATGGATGCTGTGTTTTTTGCCTTGGAGAGAGCAGTTCTCACCTGAGCGTTAGAGATGTTTGGGTGGCTATAATTCTCTGGTATAGATATCTCACCTTTTGGGAGTTTGCACTGAACCTGTCAGCCAGTATGTTGGCAATGTCTGTAGGTTCAGTAATTTTTACATCATTTTGAACTAATTCTGAGCATATCTGGGAGTTTCCTCCCAGGTTTCTAACATAGCTAAAGAAGGCCTTATGATTGTCCTTTGAGTCCTTAGCGACTTTTCTCTCAAAATTTGCCTTGGATGATTTTATGAGAGATCTTAGTTTTTACTTATAATGATCAAGGGTGTTTTCCTTTTAAGGATTTTGCTCTATCTTGTAGTAGCTTCCTCCTTTTGTTGTAGAGCTTGTTTATGGCTGGGGTCCACCAAACTGGACGCTTGCCTTTGGTACAAAGAGTCTTTGTTTTGTTTGGGATTGCCTGATCCATGCAGTCCTGTAGGTGCTGGCAGAAGGCATTTGTAAGTGATTCAGCGGCTTGAGTAATGGTTTCCGCAGTCTCTGGGGCCTTAAAAGAGACCACACTAGCCTTTAGAAGTGTGAGGTTGGCTTTTGAGAAGTTCTTCACTGTGGTCTTTTTTATCTCAGGTGGGGGCGGGATGTGGACTTCCAATGAGATTAGTTTATGGTCTGATCTCACCAGTGAAGGGTATACTTCCGGTGTTGAACATTGTGACCCCATGTTCGTGATGATGAGATCTAGTATGTTATCTCCTCTTGTGGGGATGGTGACTAGTTGTTCCATGGCATTTGAGTTTATGAACTCTAGGAACCTTTGGGAAAGAGTGTTGGGGCTTGAGTAGTGATCCCAGTCTATATTTGGGTAGTTGAAATCACCTAATATGATGGTGTTTGGAGATACATTTATCCCCTCCAGTGTTTTCAGGAAAGCTATGTGAGGTTCCTGAGATTGAGAGGGTGGCCTGTAACATGCTACAAATTGCAGAGCAGTCTTGCCTATGGTTAATTGCACCTGGATGGTCTCCGATGCATCGTGCGTTGCCACCAACCTTGAGGTGTGGGTGTTCTTGATGAATATAGACACCCCCCCTCCTTTCTTGGTGTTGTCTGGATTTTGGGGCCAGAACGCATGATATCAGGTAAAGCCTGATAGTGCCAGGGTGCTCTCAGGAGCCTTGAACCAGGTTTCAGTCACAGCACAGACATCGATGTTCTCCATACTGAGAAGGGCCTCGAGTGCGTGCATCTTGAGGTTGAGACTTCTGGCATTGAGCAGCATTACCCTTAGTTTTTTTCCTTTTTTGTGTTCAAGGGTGGTAGGTTTAGAATTTGAGCCTTGCCTAAAAAAGGCACTATGGGGGTGGCAAGAGCCTTTGCCAATATCCGGAAGCCCAGGGGTGACAGGTGCAAGCCGTCCCTTGCAAAGCAGCGTGGCTTATCCAGCATGTCATCCCAGGCAGACAGACATTGGATCCCCTTTGAATGACACCAGAGTTTAAGCCAATTATTAAAGCTGATCATCTTGTCTCTGTATTGTGGCATCATTCTTGGTGAAGGTAGGATACTGCTCAAGGTCAGGATCATACCTGCCTGGGCTACATAATCAGAGAGCTCCTCTATGCCTCTTTTCATGTAGTCCAAGGAGGTATGTCTCAGGTCGTTCACACCAACATGGACAATGACAGAGTCGTACTTGTACCTGCTGTTGAGAGACCTGAGTGCTTGCGTTATGTGGCAGATTCTAGCGCCCGACAGGCAGCTTACTGTGACCTTTTCCTTGTTCAATCTGGTGAGCGGGACGTCAGTGTGTCTGACTATGGAGTCACCAATGACGAGTGTGTCTGGTATTGTGTTTGGCCTTAAGGGCTGTGACTGTTTGGCACACTGACTATGTGGTCTATGTGTTGCATGTGTTGTGTCCTGAGGTGGCAGTTGTTTGGGTGTCTGCTTTGGTGGCCTCTGCTGTTTTGGTAGATTTTTGATCAGAGCCTCCGAATATGTCTTTGTGCATTTATGTGTATGATTTGAAGTTGTGATAGTACTATGTGAGACTGGGTTTGTGGTGTGTGTGGTTACCTTCTCCTCCTGTCTGGTCTTACCAGTCCTATGTTGAGAGAGCTCAGCCTCCAGTTTGGCTATATAGTTGCATCTCTCGCATGTATTTGTGTTTTGTGGGAGAAGGAGAGGGTTGTCCGTGTACATGAGACAATTGTAACATTGCCTCAATATTCCCAGATTCACCAGCTGAGCAGGAGAGGACACTAGCAACTGATCCCTCGACATGCTAGAAGGAATAGACAAGGACTTTAAAAGACTCCGGGGGATGTGGGTGATCGACCAGTGAAGACCAAGTAGCTCCTCCACAAATACCATCCAAGGTTGTACTGTGAAAGAAGACCTGAGGGTAGCCACTTATCCAGCTGAGAAAGCCCTAGGTTGGAAGAGCAATGTTTTAATATACTTATCATAAAAATGTATGCAGTCCCTCACACATTTAACTATGGTCACTTTACAGGCTTTGCAACCTAGTGTTTTTTTTATTGGAATGAGAGAAAAACAACTGGGAATACTTCCTTAATTAAACGGTTCTGGCCAAATAAAATCTAAGTTGGAGTTTACAATGGATAATGGTGTCTCATTTAACTGATATATGATTGTTCGACTCCAAAACCGTAGGTCCTTTGGGGGGTTGAGAATAAAAACAGCAAATTTTCCAAGGTCACAAACACAATTTTGTTTTTTTTTTGGGGGGGGGCAAGCCCCAACACCCCAAATCACACATGCACATTATATACATACATTATATTTATATATATACAGTTGCAGTGTGAAACACTGAAAAGTCATATGAGCAAATGTCTTTCATGCTTAAATAACAGCAAATGCTCATATGAGTGAATGATGTTTTCAATGGAGTTTTTGTCACTAATGTGTGTATGGAATACTGGTGCAAGGAGCAAGAGTGGTTGCCCTTTCCCCACTGCTATGCAATCTCACAGTTGGTATATATAATTAACAAGGGGTATGAGGGTGCAAAAGACTTAATATTTGTTGTTTTTGATTTGTTTTCAATCATTTTAGATTCAATCTAAAATCATCAATTTTTTTTTGCAGTCAGCATTGTGAATGCTTGATAATAGACTAGCATTGTCACTTATGCATTTGTTTTCCAGACTATCCAGAAATCAAACAAACAGACTGTCTGGTAGTGTGGAAAACACTGTACAAACTCTGGTATTCTGTTTCAAAAACAGAAACAGATTATCAGAGTTTGTTAAATCAGCAGATTTACTGTGCCTTTTTTTTTTTAAAGAAAAACATTGTAAATTAGCAACAAAAAGGCATCAAATGGGAAAAAGAGGGAGTTCCCCTCATCCGATGGGACAATGTCATCATGAAATGGGCAGGAAATGGGCAGGGAGAGGGAAGGATATGGGTGTGGTTATGGGAGGTGCGAGGGGTGTGGCCTTGGTCCAGTTTTAGCCCCAATGAAAGGTGGCAATTCTAAGACAGACTCATATAGACATATAAAGATGTAGAACTCATAAGTGATCTTTTTTCCATTCTGATACTCAGTTATTTTGTCTTATTGCACTAATCTTCCTTAACATACAAGTCTTCAAGCTAATAGCTGGAGAATTTCATTATCCCCAGAGATTGCACAAACTCAGGGAAAAGGGAAAAACTTCTAAAAATGCCAACACTCTCTTCCTCTTTCTTCTTAGAGTCCAATTGCCATAACGAGATGCTTTCAATCTTCCAGTTGTGATGCTCTAATCGATGATCAACTGGCCAGAGGCCAGTAGGTATCCCTCTATGTTTTCTACGGCCATCCCTGCAATTCAATAAGTACTCACCTCTACTAGAGTAGGTGGGAAAGACTACAGAAAGGAGAAATGACTGAGATTTTTCTCTGTAGTTACTTTAAGCAAAAATGAAGAATGTAAACACAAGGAAATAAAATCCTAATGACTACCCAGGTAAGGACAATGCACAGATAATATTTACAACTTAGATATGCTTATCTGAAGTAATGACTACAAGAAATAACGACTTCCAAGACAAAACTTTTAGTTTTGCAGTTAAAGCTGGTTCAGCAGTTGGGGAGTGTGCTTTAATATCATATAGAATAAGTTCCTATAATAGGATCATTGTAAAGAGGTCGGCTAAGGAACTTACATTGTTTTGTCAAACTGTTAATTTTACAATTTGATAACTACCCAGTTGCTTTACAATTCTTTACATATTCTAATTAAGCTCAATCTGCACTTGCCTACAGCATTGTAATATTGCTGCAGGACATCGGGAGTTCAACCCATTAGACTTTAAAAATTGTGTTAAAATTCTACCAACTATGAAACTACTGTTTCCAGAAAAGTTTTTGAACAAAAGTGTTTGCAAGTACAAAGATGCTTGTGAATGCTCTCTTGTAGAAAAAAACAGGGTTTCTCTATATAAATCATTGCACATAACCTTTAAAAGCAGTGCGGGAAATTAGCAGTTTGGATATTTTTTAGCTTAAAACGTTTTCTATTTTCAAAACAACCAGCATATAAAATTCACATTTCAACAGCAGCAGCTACTTATCCACTATTAATAATAACAAAGGACCTATATACAATCACCAAACATCACACCGCAATTTATAATAAAAATAACTCCACTCCTTACCGAGGTGCCACCTACATTCCCCATTACCTCAACATTCCCTTCAATTTAAGGTGTTAAAAAGACCCTTCATAATAACTACAACTTCTGCTCCCAGAATTTCCACTTCATCCTCAGCATATGTAAACACCACTTCCTTTGGTAGACCCCGTTTCAAAAGATTTTAATGATTTCATGATAGTTACTACTTCAGATAATTTAGGAATTGTCCAAGTTTTACAATTTCTGTTTATAGCTTTCTTGGATACTAACAATAGGAGTCTGTAGAGGGCTTTATGGTATTGAGAAGCCAAGGACCATGAGGACCTGCTTAATAAAAACATCTATCTTGCAATCTGGGCATCCTTGTTCCTTAACAGATATACTGCTTCTGCTAGTTCCTTTATAAAACACTGTAGTCAGCATTGTGCTGGCATTCCCAAAAACATGTTTGCATGTGCCCCTCACATCCACATCTCACATTCAGTAGTTTCCAGAATTATTGGGAAGCAATCTACCTAATTCTGATGGTGTACAAAAAGTATGAAGGTACATCCATCAAATGATCCTAAACTGTCTGGATTTTGTTGCAACTCTTGGCCCCCTACAAATCTTATCCCATTGAGACATTGTAAGTTGACAAGAAAGAGCTCTCTCCCACCTCTCCTTTAAGGAA
The DNA here is from genome assembly GCF_019279795.1 of Protopterus annectens. NCBI lineage: Eukaryota > Metazoa > Chordata > Ceratodontiformes > Protopteridae > Protopterus > Protopterus annectens. Next base: position 716,166,955 of record NC_056731.1, read on the forward strand.
GGTGGCACTCCTTGGAAGTTATCGTGGAGTACATTATATGCTCTAGCTAATATAGTTTTCTTAGTAGCTTGTGGTAACTTATCCTCCACAAAAAAATGACTAGTTCAGAAATATTCTTCCAACCAGCTATAACTTTCTACCTGTGCCTTACTTCTGCCATTAGGCCCACAAAGGGGAAAAGTCACCAATGTGCAGTTTAAAGCTAGACTATGCCTTCAAACATAATAGTACCCTACCCTTCCATTTCAGTTGTTCACAGAAAACTGTCTCTTTTTTTCTTTCCAACAAATTTCTACTGGCCATTCCAGTCACATGGGACTTCCCCAAGCATGTGTCCAGGCCAATGGGAATGATCTCTTTAGGCCACTCTGTCTTCCTTCTTGACCTCAATAATCTCTCCACTGCTTGGTATGTACAGCATTCTGCTACTGTTTGTATATTCTGTCTTTGAAGTTGCCTCAAAAAGCTCAGCTACTCATCACCCTGGTACTAGTTTCTCCCTTCACTTCTATTTCCTTCCATTTGGGAACATAGCTTTGCATTTGCAGAAAGTATGCAAGTCTAACCTGGGAAGCCTCAAAATAACCCTTCAGCATTGCGACAGCCAGTCCCCCTTAGTGGTGCAGTAGGATTAATTTCTCCCAGCAAACATGGAGTGTTTTGTCCTTTTATATTAATATTTTAAGCTCTTCTCTTTCCATATTCATTTCACTGGAACACAGGTGTAAAATTGTCCCACAAAAAGCACTAGAGAGACAAAGAACATCTTGATTAACTGCATTTTGCTATTTAAATGTAATTGAAGAAGCCAATATTCTCTTATTTTTCTTATAGTCTTGTTCTTCAACTCTTCCCAAGTATATTCCTAAATACTTAATCTTATCAAGCCCCCATAAATAGGGATATTACTGTACCAAATCATAAGTCAGCCTATAGTTGACTGAGATTACCTTTGTCTTGCTTCCATTACCCTTATAGTCTGAAAAGCTTTGACAGTTCTCAAGTATATTAAACAACCTACTTAAACTCCTTTCCAGGTTGGCTAAAAACAGCATTACATCATCTGCAAATAACACTACCGTTTACATGTGACCTCTTACACTATAGCCCTTAATCTCAGAAGCCTTAATTTTTGTAGTCAATGGTTCTATGTAAAGGGCAAATAATAGTGGAGACAAAGGGCACCCTTGTCTTGTACCCATTTCTAATGGTAATGGCTCATTCAGTCAACTCCTTGCCTTCATCTTCACAGATGCCCCATAGTGGTGCCTTTTCAGTAGCTCTATCAAGTCAACTGGGAAGTCAAACTTCAACAGGACAAACCATAGGTATCTCCAGCAAACACTATCAAATGCTTTTTCTGCCCCCAATGCAATTAGCATGAGGGGGCTGCCTTCTGCACTCTACATCATGTTGGATCAAGGCTACCCTATTAATACTGTCAAACGTGCATATCAGTAAGCTTGGAGAGAAAGTTTGATAGCCTCTATGCTATTATCACAATAAATACTGTATAATTTATAGAATTTATAAAATTTAAAGAAGGACTGAGATGGATCACTAAGACACTTGCCCTCCTTTGGTACTTAAACAATCATCTTTTTCTATAAAGTTGGGATAGGGAATAACCCTAGGCCTTAAGACCCAATTAAATAGGTACTTTAGAAGGCTAACTATCTACAACCCCATCCTCCAACTTCTAGGCTTGTATAAGAATGTCATCATCCCCTGAAGCCTTTCCTGACATTTACCTGTTAAGCACTGCATCAGCTCTTTTCATTCAATGGGTTGAAACTGAATCCAGTCCTACTCGACTCAACTTCTGCAGTACAAAATCACCCATAAATGTCTTTAAACCCTCTCCCCTTACACTGAAAGCAACCTCTTCTGTGTATAACTGAATAGAGAAATGCTTAAAAACTGTCAACAATTCTTGTGGCATAATAGTCAGTCTCTTTGTTTTTGAGTACAACAATTTAGTTATTAATCTCGCTCCACATTTTAGATCCTAGCTCTTCTAGCTTAGGGTATATTATAAAAAAAATGCTTCAAGGCCAACCCTTGCTGCTCCCACATTATGTCCAAAAATGTGATTACCTTATCTTCTGCCACTCTCTGATTTCTGTACCCTCTCATACCTTTACCCCGACTAGACTTCAATTACCCTAGAGCTGCAAATAGTATTTTTACATATCTTGTTTTTTACCCTGAACCTGTACTCTTTAGTTTGGCTTTTAGAGTTTCTTACCAGGGCACCAATGAATGTTGTTCCCTCTTCTTCTACCCCCAGTCATGCTCCCAGCATCAAAACAAACAATTCTCTAAAATTCCTTCTTTTCAAAGATGAGTGGAAAATCTCTAGTGCCTGTTAAGTCTTCAGTGTCCCCTTATTTTCAAAGTCAAAACAATAAGAAGTGATCTGAGAGAAGGCTAGGGAGCATATTTTTATTTGCAATATGATTGGCATGTTCTCTGGAGATATAAAATCTGTGAAATCTAGCACCTATGCCAAATCTACCTGAAAAGTATGTAAAGGCATACATGCATGTATCATCCTTTTTAATGGGTCTTCAAGGCCAAACACCTGGAAGTATGCTTTAAGACACTTCCCTTCATGAGCCTAAATTTCTTAGGGCCCTCCTGACATTATTAACACTGCAGACAATACTCCACTCTCCTCCCAACAACAAAAATCTCTGTAGAAAACTCATTATTTCTCCTAGTACTCCTCTATTATCTTTTAAAGGGCTCTTTGGGTGAAGGTATATAGACCCAACTGTAATATGATTAATACTCCAGTTGCCCCTAACTGCAAAATGTCTGTTTTTCTTGTCCTGAAGAACTTTGCCAACTATTAAAGGTACCAAATTACAAACATAAATCAATGTACCATAACTAAGCTGACCTGCAGAAGAATAACCCACCATAGGCCCTTCTTAAACAATTCTTCACATGTTTAGAGTCTAGAGTTTTCTGTAAAAATGTGATATCTACTCCAAGGGTTTATATAGGAAAGCACAGTCTCTCTTTTTCTGTTCACTACTAGACCATGTACATTCCATGAGATTATTTTTATTGTATCTATTGGTTCCTTAATAATCCAAGCACACCCCTCCCTCAAACAATGGTACCCAACCAAAACATCATCTCCCACTGCCAAATCACCCTTTCTTGATGAGCAGTATACATATAGGTCCCTTTTCTACACGTCTGTATCTGCACTGTGCACTGAACAACTGTCACCATCATCGCAAATAATTCCATTGTGCTAATCACGTAGCACCAGAGTAAAAAAAAAAAACATATGAACTCAACGATTAAGAAAAATAATTCAACAAACAGGTAATGGTATGATCTAAAGATCAGTATAACTTTATATTCCAAGCAAACATTAACTTGCAAAGAATGACATAAAATAACAGGAGCTATTGCTCATTTGATATAGAACTGTACTGAGTTTAAGTTTCTGTCCAGTGACAGGGTGAAGCATGCACTCCTGCATCTTAACACTCAGTGCTTTAAAAATATGCCCCCCCCCCCAGTGTCTTCTTGCTAACATCAAATATTTTCCATTAGTCATTCACCCATCAGAAGAAATAGCCTTAAATTGAATTCTCCTGCCAGTCTTTGCCACTTATTGCCAGCAAATAGCAGATCATGCCACTGCTCTACTAATATGCACAAGCTCCACAGACGCTTTTCAAATGAGCACTTACAAGCTCATCATTGCCTTTGCAAGTTGAAGTTGCTTTGAATCATTAACTGAACTTCCACTGTACAACTTACACTTTATTGAATAATGTGGCAGTTCTTTACTTCCCTAGGATTTGCTCTTTCCATCACTCTGATCCAATGATTTTCTTACTTTCATCCTATATCCAGATGTCAGGCTCACCTACCCATGTTTATTACAATTAGGAGACCAGCAGCATTTCCAGCATTTTAACAATCCAACATATTAGAGAGTCATATAAGTCTATTCAGGAAGTAAAGCAACATTATACCATGACCCCCCATTAATATTCCAAAACATGCACGCTGATTGGTCAGCATGCACGTTGTAAATCGACTTATACTAATGGCAAAAGGTCCAGTCGCCCTGACTTTTTCCATTAGTATAAGTCTTTTTTAAAACACATTCACGCTATGCTAAACTCCTTTAACATAGCGACACAGTGTGTAAAAAGCAATGGAGATCTTGCTTTCTTCGTTGCTTTTTTTTCAAAACTGTCTCGCTATGTTAAATGGGTTTAACATAGCGAGACAGCTTTAAAATAAGCAACGGAGAGTCTCCGTTGCTTATTTTAAAGCTGTCTCACTATGTTAAACCCATTTAACATAGCAAAACAGTAAAAAGCAATGGAGATCTTTCTTTCTCCGTTGCTTTTGCCCACAGCTCTGATGTACTGCGTAGGCATACCCATGCGCAGTACATCAGAACTGCCGCAGAATACCAGACAGCTGTGGAAGGGCAGCAAGGAGGCATTATACAATGCCAATTATTTAAGAAAAGTAATTATTTTTTTTCTTAAATAATGTCATTGTATAATAGCAATAGCCCACTTCTGGGTGTGGGTAAAGCTGGATTTACCCACGGTTGGCTTTGTTTGGTCCCTCGGGCTTTGCCCTTGTGACCAAACCATGCCAACCATGGGTAAATCCAGCATTACCCACACCCAGGCGTGGGTTATTGCTATATTATATCCCTGTACCAAATCTGATAAAATGAATTTCCATTACATTCTAGTCACTTCTATAGCCAGTACATAAAAATCTCCCACAAGGCAGAATTATATTAATGTTCACTATTATGATCTTCTTTTGTCTCCTCTATTGTACAGAAGAGAGATCACCTCCCATTTTATTCAAATCTCATACAGCCTTCCAAGAGAGTTATTTCCCCCTCATTTATGTGATCTTCCTTCTGCCTGCAAAACAGCAAGAAGAGCTTCATGGCTCGTTTTCCCATCTCTTCCACTGACATATCAAACCTGTGACTGGTTTCTTACCCTCAACCTGCGTGGTTCCACCCAAGATTCTCACAAAACACTGTCCCATCTTTCCAAATTTTCAAGGACTTGTGTGGGAACAAAAAAAGGTCTTAAATCCTCTCAGAAAAAAGATTTTAATTATAAATGGATACTGAAATTTGAACCAAAGCTGCTTAGTTTGGCATGCCTTGGTCATTAACATAAATGAACTTCTTTTGAGCCATGTCTGGTTCAAAAAGTCATTGACTACAAACACCTGGGTATTGCCCACCACCAGTTTCTACCTTATCCGCCAGTTTGCAGCAATGGGCCAAAGGAATCCAATGCTGCCAGCAACAAGGGCATAAACCCTATGGGTGCAGTCTATTGCATCCACAGGCATTCATGTCTATGTGCGCAGTGTTTTTTTCATGAAGGTAATACAGTCTAAACCCTCCATCTTCACAGAACCTGCAGAAAACCTCAGATCCGCATGGTGAGCTCTATCCCCAGCTCAGTAAGCTTTAAAGAGAGAGTTTCCTGACCCATGTCTAAATAGACCATACTCTCCTTTATGATTTTTGCTCATTCTACAATCCTGTAATAGAATCAAGAGTGATTTGTCACAGCCTCCTCCATATGGTCTAACAGATGGTTTGTAGCCCTGACATACTTCTCAAATGTACCATTTATCTTGAAGAGTTCTGTACATATTAAATCCATTTTCTGTTACAAATAAATAACTTCTGAATTCTTACTGCCTAGCTTCATAGGTAAGACATCCCCTTTACTGCTCATTAAAGCTGATTTTTTTTCTTTCCTTTTCCTTTTTAGTTATTATGCAACTCATGATGACAGTGCAGTGTAGGCAAGTGTAATTATTATTAATCAACAGTCTTAGATTAAATAAGAATCATGACTTTTGCCTTCCCACGCCAGAAGTACAGAATGAGTGAACTACTTAGTCGGTCATCTTACCTGAAGGCTATGTTTGGGTGTGTTTTAATAGCTAACATGGGCAGTAGTACAAACTAAAGATTGTGTAAAATATAAACTGAAAACAGGTTAAGGAAGTACAAATTCAAGTATGTATGGAAAGATGGGAGTAAGGACAAATGAGCAGTAGGATTTAACTGCCCGATAAGATGGCTACAGCTTTGTACTTATTTCAGAAGTCAAAATAATCTATTTTGTAAGACTGATGAAGTTGCAGTATAACAAATACTAAGAAGCAGAATGATTCTTTATACTTAAATGACTTATAAAATAACAGTACAAGCAAAACAAAATGTTAGGATCAAGCTGTGTCAGTATAAAAAGTGCATAAGAGAGAAAACAAAATTTAGAGTGAGCGCTTACTGTTACAAAAGGCTTGCAACCAAATCTAAATAAGCATACCCAATTAAAGTTCTAACTAATACATTGGTACAACAAAATAGCCTACTTCTGCATGAATGCAAATGCAAGCAGTACATACCTTGCAAAGCAGAAACATAGCAGAAAAATCCATTGTGCTGAAAACTGCCTGTACTGCCTACTGCTGGCAATAAAGGGAAACACAAGAAACAAGCCTTAAATGTAATAAATATAAGGGAGTTGGAAATTAATGGAGCACAATACAGTGAGGAACGCTTCCTTTATGCTAGAAAAAATAAGTAGTACTGCATGGTTAAGCACGTGTACAGTGCAGACAGCTTCTAAATGTGTTATCCCATGCATGGGTCCACTCAAATTATCTATGGCATGATCCTAGTTATTCTTATTAGGGGTAATATATTATCAACCATGGGATGGGTAAGGCCAATCTATAATTATCCAAATGGAATGGCAAGATACACTATCAGTCAAGAAAGAAAAAGGGCTGTTAGTTTAGAAACTTTGTTTACCATGTCATTAAATGAACACTTACTTAAGGTTTATTTTAGGTTAGCTGTCATTTTGACATTCACCAACAGATGTCATCATCCAAGACACTTACACCAGATACAATATTGGTTTTGCATAGTTTAATTATTACCTAATAACAATGGCTTATCAGGTCCACAATGTCTCAATTTGTGCTAGGCTTTTATTATGCCAAGATGGAAGTGCAAACTACTGCTTTTTTTGAGTTTTAACACAGGTTTATGTCAAAATACAAAAGTGATTCATTTTTGGAAAAATATGCAGTATTTATGACCTAGATGATGTTTTTTTTTACCAATAAGTAAGCTAGACTTGTAAAATTTGATCTTTATAAGTTACCTAAATATCTATCAGATTTGTTGGTTTAATAACTTGTCATATGGCTGTAAACACTAAAGGATTTTGTGACATTATGTATGTAAGATCCGCGGTGGTGGTGCTGCGGTAGCGTTGTCGCCTCACAATAAGGCACTGTCCGGTTCGATTCTCAGCTAGAGCGTCTTCTGTGTGTAGACATACGTGAATGGGCATTCCTTCGTTGAAGGTTGTGCGTCAGGGCTGGTAACTCGGCATGTAAAAATCAACTACCAATCATTAGCGGACCGGAGTTCCGCTGGGGCGACCCCTAACCGGGAAAAGCCAAAAGACACAACAACTTTCTTTATGTAAGAATGGTGGTTAATCAGATAGGACCAAGGAAAGTGTTTAGAACCTACGTCAAAACTGGTTTACTCCTACTTCCTTGCAATGCTAAGTGAAAATGGAATTTTTACTGTAGAATAAAAAAAAATCTACATTTTCATATATATCACTTGATGCTGTTTTTCTGTGGTGCTAAATTCCTTTGCTTGAATTAAAATTCAACAATAAACTCTTATGGTGGAAACAGAAGAATCAATAAACCCTACCATAAAAGAAAAAATATTCTCTCACTACAAAAAGGTTCTTGAGCCAATCTATAAATAACTTAGGCACACTCTATCAAAGATTGTAAGTCTAGCTACAAACTAAAGGATAAAACGTGGCCTTTTTTAATTATGCCAGAAAACTCAGAAGTAACACAGAAATATGTACATAGCTGATTTTAAATGGCACTACTCACTCCTACCATGAACAGATTGCCAATATACAAACAGACCAATATAATTCCAGTTTTTCCCATCCATCCACACAGTGGGGAGGTTATGAGAATGAAGCCATGCAAACCTTCTCAAAACAGTACCAGTGGCCACAGCCCTGGAAGGAATATCAACAGAGTCACACACACAATGTAAACAATGAAAAGTTACTTGTGTAATAGAATAAATTTAGTTATTTAAAGCAGATTTTTCCTCACAAGAAGAAACTGCAGATGAAAAATTCTTCTTACTTTCACAATTTGTCAGAACAAACTTTAACATAATGAGCCTGACAAATCAAACTTCTGAAAAATCAAAGTTGCAGAGGTATGCACTTTTTCCCCATACTTATCAGTGTTTTTCCATCCTAATCAGAAAAAATAGGATTGGAAATTACTAAGTCCTTAGCAGGAGTGGATCAACTAAAGCTATAGCTGCTAGGTCAGGTTTGGGAACAGTGTATAAAAATTTAAAAGACTGAGAACTTTATACATCCTGTCTGCCTTTCTAGAAGCAGCTGGGTGAGTACCAGAATAACTGCAGGCAGTAACACACATCCTCTAAAGCAGATGAACAGAAGGATGCAGATTTTGGAAAATTCTTCTGTAACAGCTCATTGTACTTTCTGAGGGACTGAGAAACGTCAGAGTTCTCTCACTAAAAACACTGGTACATTCTAGCAATAGTTTTAGAGAAAGAGAAACTCCCACTGCTCTAAGTCTGAATCAGAAATCTGAGAGTGGGGGAACTGTCCCTTCATTTTCCTGTTCAGGTTCAGAATCTTGAATCTCTTCAGGAAAAAAAGGTATCCCACTTCCTTTTACCAAAAAATACTGTACAGGAAGGATCAACAACCTTAATTAAACCCTGAGCCAGAGCCAGTCAACTACTCCTGTCCAAATAAATTTGAGGAGGAGTAGATACATGCTTAGTTTTCTGATTTTTTTTTTGACAGGAAAAAAATTGGGCCAACTATGTTACTAATGACAACAGCAGGGATGAGCACAGCATTTTGACACAGCAAGGAAGCCTTCCCTGTTCCCAATCCCAGGACTGACAAGGGTGGCTCTCCCTTGCCCACTGAGGGAACCACAACAGTCATAGAGGACATGACTAAGCTTGGTCTATTGTGGGCTGTAGGTGTTACTTCAGAGGGATCTGGGGTAAAAAAATAAGTGGTCTGTAGTACAACAAATAGCCACAGCAGAGTCACCCACCTGTGGCTTATGGAAATTGCTAACCTGCTGTGGGGTTAAAGGGAGTTTGCTTAATGTTTTTTTTTTCTTTTGTGGCTGGAAGGGTGATCAAACATGGGACTAGCAGTTTGATCCATGGTGAAGCCAAAAAAGGTGCATCTTTCCCGGGGAAGTCAAACAGCAAATGCCGGTAAAAACTATACGTCTTTAAAAGTCGCTATTTTGACTAAAAAATGCAATGAAAAGCACCTCAGTACACTTTGTTAGCCCCACAAAAGTAAAAAAAAAAATAATTTCTTCACAAAAAAATATGTTTTTTCAGTTACTTTACACAACTTTTACATTGATAGGAAAAGGCGTGACCCCATGTAAAGGTATGATACAGTCTCATGACAGTTTTTGCAGATGTCTTGAGAGGTACATACCAAATAGGGCGTTGTATTCTATAATGGGTCTAATGAGGGATGAGTACAGTGGGACAATGACCTCCTGTTTTCTGGATGAAAAGCCCTTAGTGATGAGATGTGTCACATAGAAGGATTTCCTGACTGTTGTGGTGATGTGGTTATTGAAGGTGAGACCACTGTCTACCTGTGTCCCTAAGTCTCTTATCACACTTTCAGTGTTTAGTGTACTGCCACCTATGTGATAATTCACGGGTACATGTTTTTCCCAAAGGGGATAACTATACATTTCTTGGCACTGAGTTTGAGCCCATGGCTCCGGCACCAAGCATATGTTTCTGTAAGGCCCTTTTATAGAGTATCCTCATCATTTGGGGATTCAATAATGGCTCCCAGTTTGCAGTCATCTGCGAACTTTGTTAGCCAGAGTCCCTTAGTGTTGGCCTGTACTTCAGAGAAGTAGATGCCAAACAAGAGAGGTCCCAGGACTGAACCCTGAGGTACTCCACTTGTCACTTGTCTGGAGCTGGATTTGGAGTCAGCTACTTTTACAGTGTGGGTTCTGTCAGTAAGCCAGTTGGCAACCCATCGAGTGACATAGGGATTAATGCCCAGCTTAGTAAGTTTATCTATGATTCCAGAGTGAGGGATGGTGTCAAAGGCCTTGGCGAGGTCCAGATAGGCTGTGTGGACGGTCTTACCCTCGTCCATGGCTCTGGAGACTGATTTGAAGAATTCAATAAGGTTCAGGAGACAAGATCGGCCCTTCACGAACCCAAACTGGGTGGGGTCCAGTGTTTTAGGGTTGCCAATGTCTTTGTTTATAAATTCCATGATAATACGTTCCATGGCCTTGCAGATCAGACTGATGGGGCAGTAGTTACCAGGATCCAAGGTGGAGCCCCCTTGTGGAGTGGGATACTGTAGCTGTGTGCCACTCAGTGGGCCCGAAGCCTGAGGTGAGGGTATGATTAAACATGACACTTAGGTGAGGTGCCAGTTCATTTTGTAGTTCATGTAAGTACACAGCCCGGGATGTCATCTGGTCCCATGGATGCTGTATTCTTAGGGCATGGCAGTGATGCAGGGTGGATATGGTGGGGAAGAACCTTGCCATTTTACTGATTGTTGCCATTTGGGTCGGTAATTAGTGAACCACTGGAGGGTAGGAGAGTACAGACCACAGCTTGATAGTTGATATAAGAGTTTAGCATAATTAACAGTGTTGAGTGCCTTGGACAGATCAAGGAGACAAGTTTGACAAAATCCCTAGCCTTATTTACAGGGTTCATGAAGGATAATAAGGCCATTGTTGTGCTGTGGGCTGGTTGAAAGCTGTGTTGAGTAGGGATTATCAGCTGATTCTGAATGAGATGGTTTAGAAGCTGTTTATATACACATTTTTCTAAATGCTTTGAGAAAGAGGACAGGATGACAATAGGATGAAAGTTAGATATGACAGTAGAGTTTCCTCCTTTATGCAAGGAGATGATGAGTAACATTTTCTATAATACTGGAACGCAGGATTCAAGAATAGATCTATTAATCAGGATGTTGCTAGGATAAGTTATAGCCTCAGCAACTAGTCTAAGGTATTCAGGTAGGGGTTATCTGCTGAAGTAAAGCATGGTTTTAGTTTGAGTATAAACTTTATTATAAAGGTAGTAGTGACTGGTTAAATGGAGAAAGAGAGACAATTAGTAGAGTTATTTTGATCTGAAAATGATAGGGTATGGGTAAGCTGAGAGTAGCTCGTGGTGTTTAAAAATGAGGGCATAGTAGGAATGGGGCCAGGAGAGTTCCAGGGGAAGATGAGGGTGGATGTGGAAAGCATGTGGTTAAGCTGACAATGTTGTTAAAAAAGTAATTATTGTTAAACATGCTTGCTGTTGGAAGAAGGATGCTTTCTGGAAAAGGACTGGAGCCTTTCATGGATCCTAGGTTTAAAACAGAATTAATAGAAGAACATAAATTTGGGGGTTATGCTTGTGATTGGTTTGTAGAAGTATTATTAAAACATTTTTGTCCTTTATTACTTGTTTCTTAATCTGGTTAGAGAGTTGTTTGATAAGTACTAGGTTTTTGTTGGCTTGGTTCTTTTGCAATTCTTTCCATACCCTGTCTGTATCAGTCAAGAGGTGTTTACTCACTTTTGATAGCCATGGGACATGAATAGATTTGATTCTTTTAGTAAAAAGTGGAGCTAGACTATTACGGTTGTTTAGAAAAGTTGAATTGAAACAATTCACTACTTCATCAAGAGGGAAGATTTACAATGTGGTCCAGTTAATGGCTTTTAACAAGTCAGTGAACACCTGTTCATTAAATGTAACGAGAGACTGTAGTTTGTTTTATAATTATAATCTTTGGCCAGATAAGAAATAGTTCTAGGGGCACACAGACTGGTAGGTGGTCACTTAGAATGACTGGAAGTGCACCAGCTTTACTAAATTTATTTGGGTTAAAAAACAGATTCTAGTCAAGGATAAAGCTTGGTTGTTAGCTTTATTATATCTTATAGGTGTTGTAAAGAGCTGTGTAAATCCAAATAGGTTCATGTTGCAAGTTGGGAAGTCAGAGGCCAAGTTCTGCCTATTTATATTAATTAGCATGACTTAATATGACAGGTTCAATATAAACTGTGTTTGTTAGCCAAGACAGTATGTCTTCTAACAAAGGAATGTTGTTTCCAGGAGGGATATAAAATTACAGCTATGCATATACTTTTTGTTTTACTTAATTTTAAGAAAATGATAGGAACTTGTGCTTTGGCAAATTTTGGTATGACTTCAGCATATGGAGTAAGACTATAGCAGCTAGGGTAGAGTAAGGTTATTCCACCAGTTTTCTTTTGTAGTTTGTCTGCTCTAATAATGCTGGGGGTGGAATTTCTGAATCTTTTATATTAGATTTGAGCCATGTTTCTTTGGCGGCTAATACATCTGAAGAATAGTGAGAAATTCAGGCATGAAGGGCTGTTATTCTGTTGCAAGTGCTACAAAGATGTATGGTAAAAAGGTTCAGAGATTTAGGAAGGACACTATAGGTATGAAGGACAGTGGGACTTGGGTTAGGGTGGATGTCACTGCGAAATTTTGCAGATATAGAACTTTTATGGTTAGGTAAGTGTGATAGGAATATTTTTAGTTTGATGCAGAGGAAAGGATCTATGTTATACAAGCTAGCAGAGATCCTGTAGTAGCTGTTGTTGGTGTTACAGTTCATACTGGTAGATGTGACAGTTGAAATTTGTGTTTTTATTGTTGATGAGTGTGGTGATGTATGGTATATTAGGAGAAGGACACTTGTGGTTTGAATATAGGGTAGCAGTATGGCAGATGCAGAATAAAGTGATGAGATTATATAGAAGATAAAAAAGAACATAAGAGCTAAAGAGTAAGGTAGGTATATTTGTTAAATTAAAACATGGTGCAGATGGGAGGAGTTGTGATTTGGAGGGAGTAAAGTGGAAAATGATATGGGAGTGGGTGGAAATTGGGGGTGGGTAGGGGAATAGAGTGAGAATGAGCAGAGCAAGGGAGAAAGGAGTGGGACCCACACCCTCAGAAAGTTTGTTTTATCAAGAAAAACAAGATCTGCATGCTGAAGATTTCCTTTATCATACAAAAGTGCAAGTGGTTTACTAGGTTCAAATGGTACAAAGCCTGTAGTCATAGAAAAAGGTAACACAGAATAGACTGACCCCGTAGGAACAGAGTCACTACAGAGCAGGCAGAATGTCTCTGCTGAGCAGGGTAATATCTGCCTTGGCATTTTGAAATTAGCATTACTGCTTGCTACATAATTATAGTATTAGGGTTTTGCTATATCCCCCAGCTTGTGGCATGCCTATGACTAACAAAAATTAGGAGTTATGTACTTACCATAACTTGGTATCTGTGTTATCCATTTTCATTCTTCCTCACTGCTGGGTCTCGCATCCAACACTGGATTCGACTTGGCCACGTTTCTAAGACTTATGATCCAAGTCTTAAGCTCATCCCTCTCTCATAATGCATCATACTTCTCTAACCCCCCAGATCGAGTTTGCTACCTCATATAAAGAATATTAGTAAAGCAGAACAGAACAAACAGTTAAGGGCCCAAACCAGGAACCTATGGTTTCTGTAAAACCTCTACGTAACTTATCTGAAGACCAGGCTGGGGGATAGATGGGAGGGATGTGAGGAAGAATGAAAATGGACAACACAGATACCAAGTTATGGTAGGTACATAACTCCTAAATTTGATGTGGTCCTTTTCATTCTTCCTCACTGTTGGGTCAAAGTCACCAGTTATGCAACTCCTGGGTGGTCCTCAAGGAAGGCTATGCCAAAGCACTGTCAAATCAAAAGGTGCCTTGCTTCTGGAGACAATGTTCAATTTGTACTGACAGACAAAGGTATGAAATTTACACCAAGTGGCTGCAGCACAGATTTCATCAATCAAGGCTCTAGAGGAAAAGGCAGATGAAGTAGCCATAGATCTGGCAGAATGGACTTTTGGAGGTTGAGGCAATTCAAAACCCTTTTGGAAGTAAATGAGAGAAATACTGTCTGTAATCCATTTAGCCAAGGTGATTTTGGAAACTGTTTGACCCAAACAATTTGGAGAGAAGGAAATGAACAAATAGGTTCATAGGTTCATAGGCTGATACTAGGCTATCTGCCCTAGGGCATTTATAAGCCTAGCCAGAGTGTGTTTGGCTTTCACCACCCTTTTAGACTAGTTGACTGAGCCTCTGTAGGTCACAGAAGATAGCCCTTTTAAGGTTAGTTTACTGTGCCTCTGTCTAGTAGTGACACAGACGAGATCCCAGGGGTAAACCTACGATCTCCCATCCACTCGTCAAGATTTCTCTTGAAGAGGGTCATTGAGGGGCTCTGCCTAACATGGATTGGGATTTTGTTCCAGAGTGAGGGGAGCCTCTGGGATATGAATCTGTCCCCCCAGCATGTCCTATTTATTTCTGTGCTGAGGTTTTTAAGTCCCTGGATCGTGTAGCTCTAAGGGATTTGGATTTCTTGAGGTGGAGCATGTCCATTAATTCTGGTTTGGATATGGCTTTATACGTCAGGCACAGATCGCCTCTGAGAAGGCGGTAAGCAACTGAGTAGAGCTGGAGTTTCTTTAGCCTAAATGCGTAGGGCATCTGTTTGAGTCCCTTGATCCTCTTGATGAGGTACTTTTGAGGTCTTTTCAGTTGCTGCAGGTGTTGGGTAAGGTACATCCCAAATGGGGTATTGTATTCAATTATAGGCCTGATGAGTGATGAGTAGAGGGGCACAATGACCTCTCTTGATCTAGATGTGAACCCTTTTGTGATAAAGTGGGCTATATAGAAGGTCTTTCTAACCACTTTGGCAACATGATTGTCAAAGGAGAGATTGCTATCTACTTGGGTCCCCAAATCCCTAATTACTTCTTCCGTACTTAATGGATTACCACCTATGTGGTAATTTGTGGGCACTTTGTTTTTCCCAAAGGGGATGACTATGCATATTTTGGCATTTAGCTTTAAGCCATGGCTCTGGCACCAGTTATCTGTCTCTGTGAGACCCTTTTGGAGGATGCTTCTGTCAGCCGGCGAGTCGATTATGGCACCCAGTTTGCAGTCATCTGCGAACTTGGTCAGCCATAGTCCTCCCGTGTTAGCTTGTACCTCAGAGAAATATATACCGAACAAGAGAGGTCCCAGGACTGAGCCTTGTGGGGCGCCACTTGTAACTGGTTTAGTGTCTGACATGGCACCTGCAAATCTGACCATGTGGGTTCTATCCCTGAACCAGTTTGCAACCCATCTTGTGACATAGGGGTTAATATTTAAGCTGGTGAGCTTATTTATGATGCCAAAGTGGGGTATTGTGTCGAAGGCTTTTGCGAGGTCCAGGTAGGCTGTATGGACTACCTTCCCTTCACCTATGGCCTTGGTGACTGTTTCAAAGATGTCGACCAGGTTCAAGAGGCAAGATCTGCCCTTAAAGTCGAACTGGATAGGATCCAGTGTTTGGAGGTTCCCAATGTCTTTGTTTATGAGTTCCATGATGATATGCTCCATAGCTTTGCAGATCAGGCTAGTCAGGCTTATAGGGCGATAGTTGGTCAGACATTCTATGCTTTTTTTGTTCTGTGAAGGTAGAAACATAATTGGTTATGAACATCAAGAAGGTGCAACACGTATTCTCCATTATTAGAAGAAACTGGGGAAGAAATCTGGCAACTGAACTGATTGATTATCATTTGCTTCTGTGGCAACTTTAGGCATAAAGAAATGGTTGGTTCGTATGGACACCCTGTCTTTATAGAAAATGATATAAGGAGGTTTGGCTGAAAAGGCCTAAAGTTCGGATACTCATTAAGTGAAGTGATGGCTACCAGAAGGATAGTTTTCCAGGGAAGATATTTCACGTTGTAACTGCTAGCTGTTTTAAAGGGCTTCTGTGTAAGGCCCTGATGGACAATAGTCAGATCCCATGGGAGTGAAGGGTCCTTTACTGAAGGCCTGAGTAGAAATTCAGAATGGCAGCTAGTTGTAGTTTTACAGTAGAGAAACTGTCTCCTTCTTGAAAAGGAGAACTCAGAAATAGGAGACTACCTGAAGTTGGCACTGAAAAAGGATCAATATTCTCCTTAGAGACCCAACTGAAAAACCTTTTCCCATTTACTGTTATAAACCTTTTTTTTTGGGGAAGCCTTCTGGGAAGCCAGAATTATGTCACGGACTGGGGAAGCTAGCCTGGCCTTTCTTACAATTACTGGAAGTGGAGGAACCATGCGGTCAGTCTGAGGGTGTGTAGATTGGAATGCTCGTGTTCTGATAGGTGAGAGATGAAATCTTGACCGGTATTTAGTATCCATGGGGGATACTTATGGTGAGACCACAGGAAGGGGAACCACACCTGACAAGGCCAAAAGGGGGCAAAGAGGATTACTGAGCACTTCAACCTGCTGGCTTTCTGTAGAAATTTCAGAATCAACTGAAAAGGGGGGTAAACATAAAGGAGATCTGGGGCCAATTGTGGACTACAGCATCTTTCAGTGACTCCCCCTTTAGGAGGATCAGAACAAAATACTTGCTGAATTTGTTGGTCTGGGTAGAAGAAAAAAGGTCACAACAAGGTTGGCTGAAATGGCTGAAAATCTTGTTCTCTACTGATGCACTGAGGGACCACTTGTGAGGAGACAGAATGGATGTGCTGAGTCTATCTGCCAGTGTGTTGGTTTTCCCCGGTATGTGTGTTGCAATCAGTAAGCAGTCTTAAGAGACCGCCCACTCCCAAACCCTCATGGTCTCTCTAGATAAAGGGTAATATTGGGATCTTCCTTGTTGGTTGATTTACCAGACTACTGACATGTTGTCTGTGTGAACTGCAATTGGCCCCAGAGGGAGGCAATCCTGAAAGGCTTGCAAAGTTAGAAGACCTGCCCTCATCTCTATGGCACTGACATGTAACTTGGTATTGTGGGGGACCATGTGCCTTGGACCATGTTTGCCTGGTAATGCCCCACCACCACAAATGGGGCACATCTGTGTCACTGTGGCTACTGGATGGAGGACAGAACGGCCTGCCCAGAAACAAATCATTTGACTGCATCCACAATTGGAGACAGTGTCTGCAGACTGAAGTCAGTTTGACAGAAGCAGATAGAGACGGGTAAAGAATGGACCACTGAACAGCCAAGGTCCAGTGTAGAACTTGTATAAAAAACCTTGCCAAGGGTACTAGAATGATGGATGCTGACAGACACTCCAGTGCTCGGAGGACTAACTTTGCTGGAGAGAAGGGTGATTCAGCAAGATCTGAACTTGTTGTCTAAGAGATGGCATGCAATGTAAAGGTAGTGAAGCTATTTGTGTCAAAGTGTCCAATTGCGTTCCTATAAATTCTAAATTCTGTACAGGAGTCAGGTTTGATTTTGTCAGATTGCTTGAGATGACAAGGGAATTGAAGATCTGGACTATTTAATTCCTGGCTTGAATAAGTTGATGCTTTGTTGATGCCATAAGGAGCCAATAGTCTAAATATGTAAACACCTGTAATCCTTTTAGGCTCAGGTGAGCTGTGACAACTGCATATATTTGGTAAACACTCAGGGGGCTGTGGTGAGTCCAAAGGGCAGTGCTCTGAATTGGTAAAAACTGGCTCCCATCCAAAAGTGCAAGTATCTCCTGGAGCGTTTGTTTATTTTGATACAATAATATTCTTCCTGGAGGTCTACGGAGCACATCCATTCTTCCCTGCATAGAAGTGGCAGAATGGACTGGACCATAACCATGCAGAACTTCGACTTCTTGCCATATTGGTTTAGATTGCTGAGATTTCTAGGATTGGTCTTAGGTCCACTATTTTGTTTGGCATCAAAATAAAGTGAGAATAAGTTCCTTATCCTGTTTGTTCTGTTGGGACCTTTTGGACAACTATTTTTTTTTCTAGAAGTTGTTGAACTTCTTGAGTGGCATACTCCCTCTGACTGGTGGCACGTCGGGGAGTTTACTCCTGGGACTTTAAGGTGAAGGGGAAAAGAGAATGCAGTAACCTCTGGATATTATTTTTAGTACCAGGCATTGTTTGTTATGTTTGTCCAGGTATCTAGGTGCAGGTATAGACGATCCTCAACTGATCCAGAGATGGAAAGTTGGGCAGCTCTTTGCAGGGCTTATAGGGAAAAGGTTCCTTGAAGACCTGATTTTGCGGACCCTCCCTCGCATCTGGGACAGCGCCTACTGTTGAAACCTCCCTCTCTACTTCTGGAAGAAGTATTGCTGCACAGATTCTGGACAGTCCGTGAACTTTCCTGAAGTAAGTTTTCTTCCCACCTCGCTGATTCCTGGAAAAGGTTTTCTGAAGGGTGGAAAACTTGATTCCCATATCAGACAAGTCTTTCCTTCTTGCTTGTTGCAGGTGAGCGTTTCTTTCACCAATGGTCCAAACAAGGTGGAACCATCAAATGGGGAATTGATGAAAGACACTTTGAAGGGTTTCCCGAAATCGCAAGGTCTCATCCAAGTATGTCTCTAATGGCTATGCCTACATCACCTGCTTGTGAGGTGCCTTCTGCAGTATGAGAGATCAATCTCATCGAGGAATTAGCAAGGGAAGATAGAGTCGCCAAATGGGGGGAGACCTTTTTTAGGTCCCCCTCCAACAAGGTCTCCGCAAGAGAGTTGGTTAGCTCTTTAACCAGGTCACTCTACGTAAGTGTAAAGTGTGCCAAAAAATTCAATGAACTCAGTTCAAAGGTAGCTGAAGCATAAATACACTTTCCATATCTGTCCAATGCCAGAGATTCCTTGTTTGGAGGATGGACAGGGGAGCTTTTTTCAGCTAGCTCCCTTTTTGTGGCTGCTGACACAACAATGACATCAACTGAAATTCCTTTGCTCCAATGTAATTGGTCAGAAGGGGGACAGAGGACCCTATCAGGACATTTAGGGACCGGTTCCATTGTGTCCAACTTCTTCCAAGCAGTCAGGAAACAGTCAAAGAGTTTGTCCGCTGGGGAGGGTCACCCAGGATGTAGATAGGCCTGCCCCAAAAGTGTCCAGGAACACAGACTCCTCAGAAGATGAGGTTGGGAGGACCAGCCACCTTTTTGCTTAAGGAGTATAAGGATATCTCCAAAGGAGATGTCTTCAGGTGGTGATCGGGGGATCCTTCTCCCTCATCAAAATCTGTGTTCTTGGTCAGGGATTCCAAGGGGGAGTCGAAGTGCCTCCTCTTTCACTTTTTCTTGCAAGGGACCTCCTCTGTGGGGTGTTCAGGGGAGGTATTAGAAGAAAGAGGAACCCCTTGCAGGGTAACAAACTGGAGGCCTTGCGGAAAAGGCTGACCTATGGCAGAATAGATGGGCTCAATGTTCAGCTCAGACAAAGGCTGGGGAGGATCACGGATTTGAGGAGACAGTTCTCTGATTCTAGAGAAAGTCCTTTCTGTGACCTGGAAGGCCGACGGACCAGGGGAGTCTCCCCTCTCCCTCTGAGCCAAAGTCATCAGAGGAGAAAGAATGGAGCCCACGCTGGATCCAAGACCTCCATAGGGAACTGGACCCAAATTGTCAAAGGCTGAGGCCCCCAGGGGAAGGGACAAATCTGACAAGGTTGGAGCCAAAGCTGACATCCTAGATCCAAGACCCACTCTGATCCAACAAAAATGGAGCAGGGCTGGTCAGCGACAAAGAAGGAGACAAGGGAAAATAGGTTTTCTTGGCTATGACATTGACTGTCTAGGGGCACCTGGCTCCTGGGGTTCTGAAACCATGGGTCAGATCGGAAAGGAAATTTTCAATACAGGTGTCAGAGCTCTCATGGATCCAAGAAGGGGCAGAGGTGGCAAAACCCTATCTGAATCTGAGTCTAGAGGAAATGCCACATCATTCTGTCCATATCTGCTTTAGAAAATCTCTGAGAAGACCTAGAGGAAGATGCTGAAGAATGCCTGGATTTTGCTGGCAAATGTAGGATCCAAAAGGGAAGAGCTGGAGGTGAAGCTTTGCTCTGAGATACCTGTGTATGGCTCTAAATCTGTGGATCTGAAACCTTAGGATCTGAAGTTGCCCTATTCAGACAGGAAAGTCCAGAAATCAATATGGTATCTGTCAGATCTGAGGAGGCTCTCAGATCCAGTTAATGCTCGGATCCGATGGGGTTCTCGGATCTGAAGAAGATTTCTTCCTGCCTGGATCTGAAGCTGTCAGATCCGAAGAAGGTTTTGTCTTGGTCGGATCTTATAACTTTGGCCTGTTTTCAGGCAGGTCTGACAAAGCCCTCAGGGAGGTAGAGAGGGCTCTCCTTTTTACTTCCTTGGAACTGGGTGGCTTCGAGAGGGTTTAAGCCCCAGAAGAATGTAACAGTTCCTTTAGAAAAAGTTTGTTCCATCTGTCTGAGATGGCTCGAGGATTGAAGGCCACACAGATGACAGTCAGCATTCAAGTGACTGGGACCAGGCAATAGACACACTTCTTGTGGGCATTCAAATTTGGGATGATAACAAAAGTCATTTATAAAAAGCTGTGGAAATTTACAGATTTTAAAGCTAAGTAAACACTTATCTGAAGCCTAGGAAACACTGAGACTCAGGACCACATCTGGATGCGATGGCAGCAAACGAGATCTGGGGGGGGGTTAGAGAAGGTATGACGCATTATGGGAGAGGGGAGCTTGAGACTCAGATCACAAGTCTTGGAAATGTGTCCGAATTGGATCTGATATTGGATCCAAGACCCAGCTGGCAGGAAAAATGAAAAGGACAACATAAGATAAAAAGTTACAGGTGAACTGCAGTAGGCATTGTATTAAATAATATATACTGTGCTTATCACTTATTTGGAGTGAGGTGTGCCTCTGATTTGTACATCTGTTAGTGGCAACTTGCACGTTCCGGAAGTTCTGCCACTAGTTGTGTCATGCTGTTTCAACCGTTGCAATGCCTCTTACTGCATAACCAATGAAAGGTAGCACTAAGGGGAGACCGAATACTTAACAGTACACCACAGCTCGGAGGATGAGCATGCCACCGAGACTGAAAGATGCATGAAAAGGAATTGGTCCCACAGAGAAAAGTATTGTTAGCAATAGTGTAAGGATGTGAGAAATTTCAAAAATGTGTCTATGTTAAAGAAATTCAGATAGAAAAAAATCATGAAGCCTTGCATAATATATTCAGAAGACTTTATACAGCAAGGCACTCTTGAGATTGTAAAGAATGTTACTTAATCTACAGAAGTACACCTTGAAAGTGAAATACAGACAAGGCAATTATGCACAGGAGATAGAATGAGCAGATCATATTTAGCAGAAATAACAGCAGAACTGTTATAAGAAGAACAAGAGATTCTTTAGGTAATACCACAGTTATTAATGACAGAAAAAAGTAAAAGTGAAAGAAATTTAAATATATACTGACAAAGAATTGCAATAGAAGGTACTGATAGATGCAGCAATGAAACTAAAGAGAAATTAACCGTTATTTTTCTTTCAAGGAAAAAATACACAGTGTCAAAGGCTTTATGTTTGTAACTGGTAAGATAATAGCTTCCAATACACACAGAAAAAAAGAAGTTATGTTCTTACCATAACGTTTCATGTGAGTTGTCCATCTCGCCTTCATATTTTACTGATGGGTTTGGAACCGATCCTCAGTTCCGACTCGGCCATTTACACAAACTTGAGGTCTTCAACTAGCTCATGACTTATTCCCTAACCCATGATGATCTAGTGCCTTCTCCAGATCTTGTTTGCCTATGTACCAATGCTTATATATACATATATATACATAAATATATATACATATATATATGTATTTCCCAACTGTTTAGAAGACCAGAATAGGGTCAAAGCCAAGCAGGCACCAATCAGACATCTCTTGATCCACTAGAAGCCACAAGTTGGGGGTTGGAGGGTGAGACGTAAGAATGAAGGTGAGATGGACAACTCACATGGAACGTTATGATAAGAACATAACTTCTTTATGTGAAGTTGTCCTATCTCGCCTTCATTCTTTACTGATGGGACATGGTCCCTAGCACCATGTTCTTGGGTGGCTCACGGGAGTACATTCTTCAGAACAGTGGACCCAAAGGAGGCCCTGTCACTGGAGGCCAAATCTACTTTGTAAGGAGTGATAAAGGTATGAGGCGTTTTCCAAGTTGCCGCTGCACAAATGGTATCTATTGGCAACGCAGAAGAAGTAGAAACCACCCTAGTAGAATAAGCCTTTATTTTGTTTGGCAGTTTTTTATTCACTGAATTATAACTGAATGAAATGCAGTCTGATAACCACCTAGACAGGGTAGTTTTTGCTACTGTTGCACCTTTCTTGGCATCAGAAAAATATACAAACAGTTGATCAGACTTTCAAAACTCTTTTGTTCTGTGCAAGTAGAAACTTAATTGTCTATGAACATCAAGTTGGTGCAGCATATATTCTGACTTATTGCCATATTTAGGGGAAAAAAACTGGTAGGTCTATGGATTGATTTAGGTTGGACTCTGAACATACTTTTGTCAGAAAGGTTGGGTTTGTACGTAGTGATACCCTGTCATTGTGGAACAACAGATAAGGGGGTTTGATCGATAATGCCTCTAGTTCTGAAACCCTCCTAGCTGATGTGATGGCTACTAAAAGGATAGTTTTCCATATCAAAAACTTGCATTTTGTTTTTGTGGATGTGGCAAAGAGATCGCAGAAAGGCTGGCCCCATCTTCAGAAATCATTTCCACTACTTCTTGCTAGAGGGAGCACTCATGGAGCATCAATATTTCTTTGCTGAGTTTGTCCGCTATCACGTTGGATTCCCCCGGGATGTGCATTGCTATCAGAAAGCGTTGGGAGGACGTTGCCCACTGCCATACTCTCAGGGCCTCTCGACAAAGGGGATAAGATTTGGTTCCTCCTTTTTTGTTTATATATCATCCAATGGACATGTCTGTCTGGATTGTAATTGTTCATAATGGAAGAGAGTCCTGGAATGCTTGCAACTCTAGAAGCACCAGTCTCATCTCCAGGACACTGATATGAAAGTGAGCCTCGTGATTCTGCCACATACCTTGGACTGTTCTTCCCTGATAATGCCCTCCCTCCATCTGGGAAGCATCCGTGGTCACCGTGGCTAGTGGAAGTAGGAGAACAAAAGTTTGGCATAATGTCACATGGTCTGAATGAAGCCACTAATGTAGGTCTTTTCTGCAAGATTCCGTCAGTATTATATGGTGAGACATTGGGAGTTCCTGCATGGACCACTGTGTAAAAAGAAGCCATTGTAAAATTCTCATGTTCATACGAGCTAGAGGAATTACATCAATTGCTGCTGCCATCATGCCCAGTACTTTCAGTACTTCCCTTGTCTAAGTTTTTCTTTTGAACAGGAGATCCAAAACTTGTATTCAAAGGGCCTGTATCCTTCTATTGGAAGCTTTACCATCATTGTAGTTGTGTCTAAATCTGTGCCTATAAAGATGATATGTTGAGATGGCAATAAGGCAGATTTTTCATAGTTTATAGTAATCCCTAAATGAGCAAAGAGATGTAAGGTGGTGTCTCTTGCTTGTATTAGTAGATGCTTGGTGGTGGCGGTTAGGAGCCAGTCATCTAGGTATGGAAACACTTGGAATCCTAAACGTTTCAGGTGAGCCATGACCACTGCCATAAATTTGGTGAACACTCTGGGGGCTGTAGTGAGGCCAAAGGGCAGAGCTCAAAATTGATAATGACTGGCTCCCAGCTGAAAGTGCAGATGACTCCTGGATGGCCTGTCCATTTTTATGTGGTAGTATGCGTCCCGGAGGTCTACAAAGCACATCCAATTGTCTTTTCCCAGGAAGGGAAGTATCGACTGCAATGTGACCATCTGGAACTTTGTCTTTTTTACTGATTTGTTCAGTCTGCTGAGATCTAATATCAGTCTCCAGTCCTCTGTTTCCTTTGGAACCAAAAAGAACCTTGAGTAAGTCCTGGATCCGATCTGGTCTGCAGGGACTGACTGGATGACTCTTTTTTCTGAATTTCTATGGTTGCTTGATCCTTGTATCTGGGCAGAATGTCTGGGATCTTTTTGTTTTGTGGGGGTGGCATGGAAAAGTGCACTGAGTAGAACCTGGATATGATACTTTGTACCCACTTCTTTTGTTATTTTTGGCCAGGCGTCTGGGTACAAAGATAAGCGACCCCCGACTGCTTCCAGAGTGGGAGATGTGGGCCTCCTTTCAGGAGAGCTGAAAGGGCCTACCGAAAAAGGATTCCTGATCGCCTTGATTCTGAGACCCCCTCTGCTGCATGGCGTCTTCCGTTATTACCTCTTCCTCTGCCCCTGGAGGAAGGTTCACCACGTGTGTCTTCAAAAACTCTCTGGGATTTCCAAAACCACATCTTTCCCTCCTTCTGACCTTTAGGATAGAGTCTAGAAGGGGTGGAAAAATGGACTCTGATAGCAGAGAGAGTTTTTCCTTCCTGTTCACACCTAGTTAGTGTCTCTTTGACCTTAGGCCCGAACAGAGATGAGCCATCAAAAGGGGTGTTAATAAAGGATGACTTGAAGGGTTCCGTGAAATTACACAAGCGCATCCAAGAATGTCTAAGGGCAATTCCTAAACCCGCTGACCTACTCGCTCCATCTGCTGCATAAGAAACTAGCCTCTTGGATGAGTTCACTACGGAATTAAGGGTGGAGAGCTGGAATGATACTTTATCTGCTATCCCCTCAGCTACTGAACCCTGAAGAGTATCTCCAAGCTCTTTAAGGAAATCTCTCTGTAATCTAGTGAAGTGGGTTAGGTAATTCAGGGACCTGAGAGTAAAAGTCGCTGAAGAAAACATGTGCTTTCCATATCTGTCCATTATGCGAGAATCTTTGTTCAGAGGATGAACAGAAGTGGACGTTTCTGACAACTCCTTGTTGGTGGCTGCTGCCGCCACCATAGCATCTACCAGGACACATTTCATCAAAAAAGCTTTATCTTCAGGGGAAGTGATAAATTTATTTGCCCTCCTAGGGATGGGCTCCACTATGTCTGGAGACTCCCACTCCTTCTGACAAACTAAATCCATAAGCTCATCGAAAGGTGGAGACACCCAAGTGGGGGAAGGTCGAGACCCAAAGGCCTTCAGGCAAACAGACTCCTCATTAGAAGGGGTGATGGGCTTCCAGCCACCTCTCTCTTTAAGGATCTCTAGGATGTCAGCAAAGTAGACATCCTCAGAGGGTGACTGCGGGGACCCTTCTGATCATCGAGGTCTGTGTCCGATGTGATTGACTCCTGTGGGGAGTCCAAATGCTTCCTCTTGCATGCTCTCTTCCAAGGGACCTCTTCAGAGGGGTATTCTGGAGAGGTTTCGGAAGAGAAGGGTTTGCCCATTGGGGCATCCTGTGGCTCTGGGTCTCTAAGCCTCTGTGGAATCAGCTGCTCAAAGACGGACACCGGTGCCCTGTGGGGAGGAATGGCAGGACCCGAAGGTGTGACTGCCTCTGAGGACAGTGCTCTCCTCGTGGCCTCAAAAGCCCCCTGCTCATGATCCGAAGAAACCCCTGGCTCTGAAGAACCAGACGGTCCCCCCGGTACCACAGAGGTAGGCTCCAAAGCAGAAGTAGGAGCCAGACTCACATGCCAAGGCCCCGAGAGATAAGATCTGATAAAAAAAAAAAAAAAAACTCGGCTTGACTTTCCTCCCCAGACCCGACTGGTGGATGTCGGCTCCTAGATCCCACAGATGGCACCAAAGTAGTCAGAGCAGTCAAAGCCGAAGATCCTGGAGCAGGTCTCGGTCCCAACAATTCCACCACCATCAGCTCGCACATTCCAACTCCGATCCTGCAGCTCGGGTCAGAGGAGGAATTGAAATAGAAGGGAGAAGTTTGGTCGGTTCCAAGGCCCTCTGGGTCAGTTCCAACAAAAGTTTTGGCCAACGCCAGTGTCAATAGTCTCTACACCATGTGATCCACATCAAAATCAGAAAGGCTTCTAGATCGTGTATTTTTCTAGATAGTTTCACTGTGTGTGAGGTATTAACTGGAAATTGTCCACTTTTATTAAGCATCTGTTGGGCTGTTTGTTTCTGATAACTTGTTGCAGTTAAACTCTTTTTTCTAGAGGCTCCTTTAGCTGTTTAAAACTTTCATTTAAAGGCTCACTGCTGCTTTTCAGCTGTGAGAAACATTTCTGCAGTTTGTTTCTAAGTAGTGAGGATATTTGTAGCATTTCCATATTCAGGCTTGTATTTGGGCCCAGTGTTTGTGGAGGCTGTTTGTCTGAGCACATATTCAGGGACATCTTGGTTTAGCCAAAGCCATCAGGCATTTCAGTGAGAGAGAATTGTTTGAGGTCATTGGCTGACTGAGGTCACCTGGACTACAGCTTAGACTAAGCACCTCATTGGTTCTTTTGAGATTTCTTTCTTAAAAGCTGTCTCAGGTTTCAACTTTCTGTTACCTAAGAAGTTAAGTTGTGAGTGTTTCTGCCATTTCACACTGAGCTAATCGAAGGAAGGACACTGAGCAAACTCAGAACTATAATATATAACATTAAGTATCATATTTTTTGCTTATTTTGTTCTTTATTTCTTTGTTATTTATAGCACTTTGTGTACTGTGCATTTTTCTAGCTAGTTTCACTGTGTGTGAGGTATTAACTGGAAATTGTCCACTTTTATTAAGCATCTGTTGGGTTGTTTGTTTCTGATAACTTATTGCAGTTAAACTCTTTTTTTCCAGAGGCTCCTTTAGCTGTTTAAAACTTTCATTTAAAGGCTCACTGCTGCTTTTCAGCTGTGAGAAACATTAATGCAGTTTGTTTGCCACCCTCCCTCCCTGTTGGTATAGTGTTTTTATAGTTGGTGGCTTTGCAGTTGCCCGCCCCTAATGTAAATTTGATCTGGGACCCTCCTCCCAGTCTAGTGTCAATACCTCATTCTACCCAGTACAGGGAGAACATTTGAGAAGGCCAATCAGCTTAGTTTCTGCTACTCCTTTCTTTCTTTCCACTAAAAAAAAAAAAAAAAAAAAAAAAAAAACTTTTTTTTTTTCTAAGCTTGCTTCCTGCCTTTCCTGTGGGTAGTCTAGCCTGGATATAGATTTGCTGTGTCCAGGACTATTTGTAGGCTAGCCAGTTTTTTTGTTTCAGCACTTGTTCAGAACTTATTGTAAGCACTAAATAAGTTACAAATTACTACAGCACTCAACTTTCCTCACTGTCTAGAGGAAAACAGTTTCTAGTACTTAACAAATAAGCACCTATCCAGGCATGTCTAAGGGTCAGCACCCGGTGTTTTCTCCTGTCTACCTGATGAGTCTGGGCATCTTGGGGCAATGCAGTAATTGCCTCATCTACACAGACAACCCTCTCTTACTAGCACCCAACACTACAACCTGTGAGAGATGCATTTATATAGCCAAACTGGAAGCAAAGCTCTCTTCACCGAAGACTGGACTAGACAGTCAAGAGGAGAAGGTAAACACTTGCACCACACCACACTCAGCACATAGTCCCTCAAAACCTTTACCACCAAAACACACACATAGAACCACAAAACACACACCTACATTCGCGGAGGCTCTCAGTAAAAACCTGCCCAAGCAACAGGGACCTCCAAAGCAGAAACACAAGCAACCTCCACCCCCCAAAACAACCCAAATGACACACAGCCCACAAACTCAGTGTGCCACTCAACCACAGCCCATAAGGCATAACAACGTTCCCAACACTCTAGTCATAGGTGACTCCATAGTCAGGCACACTGATGTTCCACTCACCAGGCTAAACAAGGAGAAAGTTACTGTCAGCTGCCTGTCAGGTGCCAGGATCTGTCACATAACGCATGCACTCAGGCCACTCCACAACAAGTACAAATATGACTCTGTCATTGTCCATGTTGGTGTGAATGACCTGAGACGTACCTCCTTGGACTACATGAAAAGGGACATGGAGGAGCTGTCCGATCTTGTAGCCCAGGCAGGTATGACCCTAGCCCTGAGTAGCATCCTGCCTTCACCCAGAATGATACCACAGTACAAGGACAAAATGATTGACTTCAACAATTGGCTAAGCTTCTGGTGTCATTCTAAGGGGATCCAGTATCTGTCTGCCTGGGATGACATGATCAACAAGCCACGATGCTTTGACAGAGATGGCCTGCACCTGTCGCCCCTGGGATTCCAGATACTGGCTAAGGCTCTAGCCACCACTATAGTGCCTTTTTTAGGCAAGGTTCAAATGACAAATTCACTACCCTAACAGGTACAGGCAAGAAGAATCTGAGGGTATTGCTACTCAATGCTAGAAGTCTAAACCTCAAAATGCACTCTCTCGAGGCACTCCTTAAAATGGAGAACATCGACATCTGTGCACTGACAGAGACCTGGTTCAAGGCTCCAGAGAGTACCCCTGCATTACCAGGCTAAAATTCATACCACACCTTTCGGCCACCTAACCTGGACTGAGACACTAAAGGCAGAGGCGTGCACATATTTATTAAGGATATCCACACCTCCAGGCTAGTTGCTCAGCATAATGCATCCGAGATTATCCAAGTGCAACTAACTCCGGGCAAGACTGCAATCCAAATTGTAGCTTGCTACAGATCCCCCACCATGCCCCAGGATTCCCACTCCTCATTTCTTAATACACTGGAAAATATTAGGGTACAACCTAACACCCTAATAATGGGCGATTTCAACTACTCTACCATTAACTGGGAAAACTACTCATGTACCAACTCTTGTGCTCAACGTTTTCTGGAATTCATAAATTCCAATGCCATGGATCAACTTATCCATACCCCCACCAGGGGCAGCAATATCCTAGACCTGGTTATTACCAACATGGGCAACCGGTGCTCCACACCAGTGGTCAATTCCTCGTTGGTCAGATCCGACCATAAGCTAATCACCCTAGACATCCACATCTCTCCCCCACCCCCCATTAGGGAAACCACAGTAAAAAATTTCTCCAAAGCCAACTTCACGCTTCTTAAGACAGAAGTGGCAAACTTCACGACACCCATGCTGACGGAAAATAGAGGTATGACTGCTGAATCCTACACAAATGCACTTTATAAGCACTTACATGAGTGCATGGATTGTGCAATCCCTAACAGAACTAAGATGCTATCCTCCAAAAAAAGGAAGCCAATCTGGTGGTCCCCTGCCATAAACAAACTCTACAACAGAAGAAAGAAACTGTTGCAAAAAACAGTAAAATCCCATGATTGGAGAAACTCCCTGGTCAGCTTCAGTAAGAAGCTGAGATCCCTCATAAAATCCTCCAAAGCTAGTTATGAAAACAAAATCGCCACTGACTCTAAAGACAACCACAGAGCATTCTATAGCTATGTCAATAATCTCAATGGCAACACTCACATCTGCTCTGAGTTACAGCACAATGGCACTAAATATACAGAACCAACGGATATTGTCAACATCCTGGCAGATAGGTTCAGTGCTAACTTTACCCCTCTGTCATCCCCTAAAGGGCCCATCTCTATACCAGAAGAATGCAAAGTTCCTGTAATCATGGCTGCACAGGTAAAAAACACACTATCCAAAGCCAAGAACACAGCATCCATGGGACCTGACGACATCCCAGGCTGCGTTCTACATGAACTACAGAACGGACTGGCACCCCACCTAAGTACCATGTTCAATCATAGCCTCACCTCAGACTATGTGCCCACTGAATGGCGCACAGCGACAGTTATCCCACTCCACAAAGGGGGAGCCCCCACAGACCCCGGAAACTACCGCCCCATTAGCCTAACGAGCCTGGTCTGCAAGGCTATGGAGCTTATCATCATGGAACTTATAAACAATGACATTGGTAATCTCCAAACTCAGGACCCCATCCAGTTTGGGTTTGTAAAAGGCAGATCATGTCTCCTAAACCTGACAGACTTCTTTGAAGCAGTCACCAAAGCCGTAGATGAGGGTAAGGTGGTTCACCACAGCCTATCTAGATCTCGCCAAGGCTTTTGACACTATCCCCCACTCTGGAATTATAGATAAACTCACTAAACTAGGTATAAATCCCTATGTCACAAGATGGGTTGCCACCTGGCTCACTGACAGAACCCACACTGTGAAAGTAGCAGACTCCAAATCTAGCTTCAGACCAGTGACAAGTGGAGTACCACAGGGTTTGGTCCTAGGTCCTTTCCTGTTTGGTATCTACTTCTCTGAAGTACAGGCCAACACAGAAGGTCTTTGGCTAACGAAGTTCGCAGATGACTGCAAACTAGGAGCCATAATCAAAACTCCAAAAGATGTGGACATCCTACAAAAGGGCCTTGCTGAGACAGATGCCTGGTGTCAAAGCCATGGCTTCATGCTCAATGCCAAAAAGTGCATTGTCATTTCTTTTGTTAAAAACTCAGTACCCATGAACTACCACATACATGGTAGTCTACTTAACACCGAAAGTGTGATAAGAGACCTTGGGACACAGGTGGACAGTAGTCTCTCCTTTGATAATCACATCGCCACAGTAGTCAGGAAATCCTTCTATGTGGCGCACCTCATCACAAAAGGTTTATCATCCAGGAAAAAAGAGGTCATTGTTCCCCTCTACTCGTCACTCATTAGACCCATTATAGAGTACAATGCCCCTTTTGGTATGTACCTCACAAGACATCTACAACAACTGGAAAGGCCACAGAGATACCTCACAAAGAGGATTACCGGCCTCAAAGAGATGCCCTATGCAGACCGTCTCAAAAAACTGCAGCTTTACTCCATTGCATATCACCTACTCAGAGGCGATCTCTGCCTAATACACAAAGCTATGTCAAACCCAGAGCTTTTAGAAATGCTCCACTTAAAGAAATCCCAATCCCTACGAGCTACATGCTCTAGGGACCTAAACCTCATCACCACAATAAACAGAACATGCTGGAGGGATAGATTCCTGTCCCAGAGACTTCCCACACTCTGGAACAAACTACCTATCTATATCAAACAAAGCTCCTCATTAGCACTCTTCAAGAAAAATTTTGATGATTGGATGGGAGATAGGAAATTCACTCCGGGGATCACTTCTGTGGCTCTGCTCGACAGTGGCACAGGAAAATAATTTTCTTGGGTGGCAAAAGCCAGGGTACCTTTGGCTAGGCTTATACAGGCCCTAGGGCCAATAGCCTAGTACCTACCTATGAACCTATGAGATGACGGAGTCCAGGATGCTGTACCTTGTAATAGGGGGGACCTCAATATAGGAGATACTGGCTCTGGAGCAGGGGACCGGCTCCTAACTTGAAAAACCAATGGCGGAGCCAAAGTAGATGGTTCCTCAGAACCAACAGGTTTGGAAACTGTCAGTGACATACTTGGTGCTTTTTTTAATGGCTCCAACCCTTTTGAAGTGAAACAGGATGATCTTTTTGGACTCTTCGAATTTTTATGGAGACTCTGACCCTGTTCTAGGGCTTCTGTAAAGGAAGATTTTACCAGTCCTCTTAAAATTAACTTATTTTTTTCTCTCATGAAGTACTCTGGAGATAAAGGAGTGGCAAATAGTGCAAGATTCCTGTAAGTGAACTGCACCCAGGCAGTAAACACACTCTGTGTGACCATCAGTAACTGACATCTTTTGGTTACAAATAGGGCACTTTTTGAATCCCAAAGGTTTACCTTCTTTACCTTGCTTAGACATTATAAGACTTGGTCTACTCAACAATATTGTCCTATTAAGCAGTAACAGTCTCTGCAGCTCTCCAATTTAAATGATCTGGATATAAC
Organism: Protopterus annectens; assembly: GCF_019279795.1. Lineage (NCBI taxonomy): Eukaryota > Metazoa > Chordata > Ceratodontiformes > Protopteridae > Protopterus > Protopterus annectens. The sequence continues at coordinate 716,198,763 of NC_056731.1, forward strand.
TGTGCAACTATCCAAAGATAAACACCAAACAAAAATACACAAAAATAATCCCAGTCCTATGTAGCTTATTACAACAGAAACATTTTTTTTTAACTAGCAACAACCAATACTGAAGAATAAGAAAAAAGCCCCCTAACTTAATTGGGCTCTCCTCTAATAAAAAGCAAGCTATAATAAAGGATAGAGTAACTTATAGAAAACACAGCACACCTCTAATATATATCAGTAGCAGCAGCAGCCCCCTTTTTCCCATTTTTCTACATGGGGTATCGTGTTAACTTTCGCCAACTCTCTCGATTCAGTGCTACACTCCTGCCTTCTTCAACACTCATGCCTGACTGTTGCAGATCATCTTTCACACAATCCATCGACCTCTTTGCTGGTCATCCTCGCTTCCTCTTACCTTCTTCCTGTCTGTCCCAAATCTTCCTCACCAGATTGTCTTCTGCTTTTCTACACATGTGCCCAAACCACAGTAATCTGTTCTCTTTGTCTTTTCTGCAATTGGCGCTACTTTGGCTTCTGCTCTTAAGTCCTCATTTCTTCACCTGTCCCACAGTGTGCATCCTACCACCTTTCTCAGGCACTTCATTTCCATCACCTCTAGCTTCTTCAACTGTTCTGCCTTTACTGCCCAGGTTTCTATACCACACAGTAGTACCGGTCGCATTACTGTCTTGTACACCTTACTTTTCAACTTCTTTGGCATTCCTCTGTGATAGACTACACCTGATACACTATGCCAGTTGGCTGCAGCCCCTCTGATTCTAGATTTGACCTCTTCATTCAGACTACCCTTCTCCTCAACCACCCCTCCCATTCTTCTGTGATAGACTACACCTGATACTCTATGCCAGTTGGCTGCAGCCCCTCTGATTCTAGATTTGACCTCTTCATTCAGACTACCCTTCTCCTCAACCACCCCTCCCAGATACTTGAAGCTGTTTACCTGTTCCACTATCTTCCTGTCTATCTCTATTCTCAGCTTATTCTGATTTCCCCAATCTGCTGCCATTACCAATGTCTTATCTGTGCTTAGTTTCATCCCATGTGCCTACAGATTTGCATTCCATTCTCCTATCTTTTGCTGAAGTTCTAGCTCAGAGTCTGCTTGTACTGTCACATTGTCTGCATACAGCAGCTTTATTGATCTGTCCCCTCCAACCTGTTATCTCATGTAGTCCATCACCAGTATTAACAGTAGTGGGATCAGAGCTGAACCTTGGTGTACACCTACTCCCACTGGGAACCCCTCAGTGAGGCCGAACACCGTTCATACTTGAGTCACAGGGTCCTTGTACATAGCCTGCACTAATTCTACCAATGCTTCTGGGACTTCAAACCACCACAGTACTGCCCAAATCAGCCTTCTTGGGACCTTGTACTATGCTTTCTCCAAGTCTAAGAATGTCCAGTTGGACTCTCTCCTCATCTCTAGTTTCTTCTCAAGTAGCTGTCTCAGTGCAAACATCGGGTCAATTGTGCTACATCCTGATCTGAATCCGAACTGTTCATCTCTCATCTTACATTCTACTATTCTGTGTATCCGTTTATCAATCACCCTCTCCAGAACTTTCATGTAATGTGTTAGGAGTCTGATGCCTCTATACTGCCCAGAGATGTGGATGCCCCCTTTGTTCTTGTACACTGGCATGAGTATGCTTATTCTCTAGTTATCTGGGATATATATATATATATATATATATATATATATATATATATATATATATATATATATATATACACACACATATATATATATATATATATATATATATATATATATATATATATATATATATATATATATATATATATATATCTATACATATATACACATATATATATATATATATAAATATATATATATATATATATATATATATATATATCTATATATACACATATATATATATATATATATATATATATATATATATATATATATATATATATATATATATATATATATATATATATATATATATATATATATATATATATATATATATATATATATATATATATATATATATATATATATATATATATATATATATATATACATATATATATATATATATATATATATATATATATATATATATATATATATATATATATATATATGTATATATATATATATATATATATATATATATATATATATATATATATATACAACCAAACAGATCCACCACAGTCCACCAAGCGCAAATAAATCCAGTCCTTGGAGCACGTGAAATTGAAGTTTAATCAGCGAAGTCAGAGAAACACACCAAACATAATATTTTTAAACAAGTTTAAACACTTTTAAGGCAAAAATCGAAGTAATACTACTTTGACAAAATGGGACAGGGAGTATGTAGACACAAATACAAATCGGCCAGAAAAAAATATCAAAATTCACTAACTAGCAAGTCAAAAGCTAACTAACTATGCACTCTAAGAAAAAACACACTGCACACTACTAACACAAGCAAGTTATTTTAAAGGTAGTCAAAAAAGTAGAAGATACAAGTATTCTACTTAGCCAGAGCTAGGAGAATCACCCAATCTGTTTCAGCGGCAAATGAGATCTGGGGAAGGCACTACAGCATCATGGGATAGGGTATAAGCCACGAGCTAGTTGAAGACCTCGAGCTTATGTAAAAAGCCAAGTCGGAACCGACGATTGGTTCCGAACCCGTCAGTAAAGAATGAAGGCGAGGTGGGACAACTTCACATCACATGTTTGAGAGGTTTCATATACTGCATCTGGAAACAGTGAAGTGCAAAAAAACAGCAAGAAATATAAAATACTGGAACAAAATACCATCTTGGACAACACAAGTAGCATACAGCTATACCATCTGCAATACGTACCATGACAAAAATCCAAAGGATATTAAGATTCCTAGTTCCATACTATCGACACGTTGAGTGGGCATTGACGTACTGGCTTGTTCCAATTCAAAGAACCATTTATCACATATAAGTGGATTATTCTAGGTTAACTGATATACTTACACTAAGAGACACAGTACCTGCTAGTGTCATTAGTGCATCAAATACTATATTCTTGAGATGGGAATACAGGATTGTGTCATATCTGACAATGATCTACAATAAAAAAAATCAATAATTCAACAGACTAAGGCATGAGTGGGAGCTTTATGTTCAGTCAGCACTATCCAGTATCTAAATGGCAAATGGAAAAAACTGTCTAAAGATTTAATGGAAAAAAAACTATCCAAAGAGTTAAAAAATGCTGAGAAAATGTTGCAGCAAAAGCTATAAAGACTGCACCTGGACCATGGAAATACTCCCATTCATGGGACTGCATCTGGACCATGAGAATCCCCCACTACATGGGACTGCATCTGGACCATGGGAATCCCCCACTACATGGGACTGCATCTGGACCATGGGAATCCCCCACTACATGGGACTGCATCTGTACCATGGGAATACACCCACTACATGGGACTGCATCTGGACCATGGGAATCCCCCACTACATGGGACTGCATCTGGACCATGGGAATCCCCCACTACATGGGACTGCATCTGGACCATGGGAATCCCCCACTACATGGGACTGCATATGGACCATGGGAATCCCCCACTACATGGGACTGCATCTGTACCATGGGACTACACCCACTACATGGGACTGCATCTGGACCATGGGAATCCCCCACTACATGGGACTGCATCTGGACCATGGGAATCCCCCACTACATGGGAGTGCATCTGTACCATGGGAATATACCCACTACATGGGACTGCATCTGGACCATGGGAATCCCCCACTACATGGGACTGCATCTGGACCATGGGAATCCCCCACTACATGGGACTGCATCTGTACCATGGGAATACCCCACTACATGGGACTGCATCTGGGCCATGATAATACCCCACTACATGGACTCTAGCTCTTAAAATTTGAAAGGATAATGGGCGCAGATAGGTATTTGGCATACAGTTATAAAGCCATGACTACAACACATATAACATGGGTTTGATTACTGACAGTGACCTGTAGGAGGCAGAACTGTGTCAGAGAAATGACGAGGCTCTGAGTGCTCACTTCGTTTGGAGGAGGGTCAGGACAACACCATCACAGAAAAAAGACAGGCCATGCTTGAGGCCCTGCTGAAGACCAGAGCTACAAATGGCAGCCAGACTAGGCAAGAAATCAATGCTTGAGGTTTGTTCTCACTTAAAGGATGGCAGCAGGCATGCACCTGAGACCAAAACATCGTGGCCCATCATGCCCTATCAAAGTAACAATAGTACGGAGGGCGTAGGACTTTCTGTAACCAGTTATGCCAATCCTGTGTGAGTAGCAGTGACAGCTTTCTGGCTCAGTCTCTCCCTGCAACTCACTGTTGCCAGTCTAGACCAGCTAATGACACAAGCCTGGGAGAGATAACATCCATGTAATGCTGCAGTAACCATGGTACATAGAAAAAAAGGATCAGCTTAGAAGGAAGCCATGCTACGGCAAAAATCAGCTGTCTGCAACCAGAAAAGACTATCTAATCCCAATGGAAAAATATTAATAGTCAGAATGTAACAATCAAATTACCTACATGAACAGTTGATGTCTCAAAACCAACATAAAGTAAAGGAAATGCTGGGAAAATCAGTAGATACAAAATTACTACTATGATAAAAATGTATGAGAGTACCATATTTACAGGCCTGCAGAATGAATAGTTAAGTTTGCAGCCTAACTGAACGAAAGCCCTATGTTGTTTGTATTGAAGTTGAAAAACTGTGCAGAGGAAATCTTGGATATCTGTACAAGTCAGATACATTGAAGTCAAAGTTCCAAGATCAGGAACCAGAATTCTCACAATCAGTCCTGTTACAGAAAAGCAAATCTTGAGAACTGAGACGGTCAAAGGTTGAACACTAAAACTGCTGATGTCATGACTACTACAAGTGAAGCTGTGGTGCAACAAGAACAATCCCTAAAGCAACATCAGCTGCCCAGTGTAAAAAGCACTGTTAGATATTTCAAATAAGAAAGTCCACTGAAGCAACCAGACTAATATGCAGGTTTCTACAAAGACAAAAATAAATGCTAAGTAGTAAATGTTTCATTGGACTAAAATGTCTGTTTTTAATATGTTCCAAAGGATTATTTTGATATAAAATAGCCAATGCATGACATGCTTAGTATAATGTTAATTTTATATAGGCTGTGAAATGTAATGCATGCAACTTGAGATAAACATCATATGTTACATATGGGACATACAGAATGAATGTTAATGAGCCAGATGCAATTACTTTGAATATGTTATGATACGTGGTTCTTCTAGTGAAATCACAGATGCAATACACACCTCATTCATGCTACACCACTTTTACAAGGTTTCTGTGCTATTTATTAAGTCTCATGACACTTCAGTAACCTCAACTTCACACTATTTTGTCACAAAGGGAACATTTTCACCTACATCAGAAATGTATGCTCCAAGCCTTATAGCAAATTTCACAGGTCCACAACAGGCAGAATATATACATACATACATACACACACACATATATACATACATACAACATAACAATAGGGCTTCTATTATAAATAACTTTGGAATTAGCCCAGCACAAACAGAGCCATATTCTTACATGGCAGCAAGTTGCTGTAGGATCTCCTAACAGGAAACAAATGTGAAATGAAGTCCAATTTACCTTAGCGAATACACTTATGAACAAGTAACAAATGACTCACTTGCAGGTATACAAAGAAACTTCATGAATAAAGCGATGAAAATGTGTATTTATGCCACCACCGATCCAATTTCAGAAAACAGGATATGGCATGTAGTTGCCTAAATGATGTACAAAACTGCTTTTTAACTATATCAGAACTTCAAAGAAAACAGCTTAAAAATAAACAAAATACATAATATGCTTCTAGTACAGTACTGAATTCCAAACAAAATACTACCATAAATAGCACTTACCCGTCTAGTGACTCAAGATCCTCTATGTTTATTTTCCATACTACTCCCCACACTTCCTTTCCAACACTCTGGGTAATGCTAGCTACCCCGCCATACCAGCGAGTATTACTTTTTCCCTTGTGGTCTCCAAACACGAGTTCAAAATCCTGTAGATCACCACAAATTAGAGTGTTAAGTCTTGCTGCATAGGTCTAAAAGATGAAAAAGCAAACAAGTACACCTCTGCGTCTGCACTCGTAGGAAAGCCAAGCTGATAATCAACAGCTTGTTCCCATTTTTAAAGGCATGTGAATGGAACTATTGGAGAATTCTATTTGCTCAGCATCTCAGAAAGGATACTTTCTTACTATATGAACTGATTTACTACAGGTAGAAATTCTAGGTAGTTCTATGGTCAACTGATTCAGAGTAGCACTTCAACCTTATCATTCACTATTTTTTCATAAATGCATGGGTTCTCGGACAATGGCAGAATACCTGTTACAGGATATAAACTGGTCAAATAATGTGCTGTTTTTGTTTCTTTTTATACTCACAGAATTTAAGATATACATAACTGAGGCATGCAACACTTTAAAACTGAGATTAGACTGTTTTCAGAGATGCTTCCAGAATAAGACACAGATAATGAAGTATTATAACTGCTCCTAGCTCATGATAAACAAGTATGGACCGTAACAGCCTAGCTCTAGGTTTGTGAATTATGCATGTATGCATATATGTTTTTCGGCTTAGATTCTTCCCAGTAGTGTAGACCTTAAACCTTGTGCATTTACTTTCACTGGAATCCATGGTTATATGGGTGGGGATACAAGATGTTTGACCTCTTTTTCTTTCAATAAATAACAACAAAACATTACTCAAAAAGGTCTGATATGGCAGAGTGTTCACCAAATGTTACAAAACATAGGATGCAGTGCACTTTCGTAAAATGTCAGAAGAATTTAGAATACCTAGGTAATAAGTGTTTTCATTTAGAGGCATGGTGATGTTTTACATTATGTCTTATTTGGTGAACCAAGCAATTCACACTGCATAGCAATTTCAGTCCATTCAGCATTTTTTTAACTGTCTTGTTATCTCTACCATGTACCAGACCTTAACCTTATCTTTCAGACATATCTCTTAACAGTATTACTTCAAAACATCGAAAACTCACATTATCGAATCTCAGTGCATTGAACCTGACTTCACTGAATATTCATTATATCGAACTCCCACAACAACAAAATGAACTGCGAGAAAAGAACAACTTGACCACCAGAACAAAACAACAAACAGCAAAACAAAAAAAAAACCTCCATGTGGGGGGCGAACCCCTACACCCCCCAAATAAATACACCAACTCCGAGATCACACTACAGTGGAGGAAAAGCAAGGTTCATCCTTGTGGTCAAGTGGTTCCTTTCCCAGAGTTCATTTCCGCTGTTCTGGGAATTCGATATGATGAGATTCGATGAAGTCAGGCTCGATGAAATGAGATCCGACGATGCGAGTATTCGATATTTTGAAGGGATCCTCTCTCAACCTCTTAGTGCAAGAAATCTGGACAAAGCCTAAAATAATGGGAGGACAAAGGCCCAAAAATATGGACATATTGTAAATATTGCTCTTAAACTTATACAGTTGCAAGAATAATAGGATTTGTGTTGGCATGTATTTTCTGAAGGATATGAAGTCTAAAACTCAAATGTATGCCATTATTTACTGACTTCAATCTTCAGCTGTATGCTAGACAACTGCAAACTTTATGAGGAACAGTCCAAAAATAAGAGTAAAAATGTGGCCATTCTGCAAAAATCTGGACAACTGAAACCTACACTTTCAGGAGTTTGCAGCTGTTCTACTGATTCATTCCTTCTATCTCTGATATTAGTTTTCATTGAGGAAGAGGTCTCTATGGGGTAACAGGCTAGTACATCTGGCTGTTAACAAAAAGGGTGGTTGTTCCAAGTCCAGCCATGGACAATATTGTCCCCTCATCATAAAAGGGATTTAAAATTAGTTAGCAAATATCTGAAGGGCTCTATTTAAAAAAGAAAAATAAAAGTTAAGTACTCTCCATAACTATGCATCTGTGTTGTCTATTTTCATTCTTCCTCAATGAATGGGTTGAGGTCTGATCCTTGGATCCATCTTGGCCATTTTCTCTAGATTCTAGGATCTAACTCTCAAGCTCCTCCCTTACCCAGAATGCCCCTGACTAATGTGTTACCTCAGATCGAGTTTACTGCCATTATACAATATCATTCCAAAGTATCTTAATATAAATAAGCCAGAAGAGTGATAGCTGAAACATCAGGAGCTCAAACAGGAGCTATGCTTCCTCTCCACAATTCCTTTAGGTCTCTCCCAAACACATGGATACGGGGAAGGTGGGAGGGAAGCTGAGGAAGAATGAAAATGGACAACACAGATGCACAGTTATGGTGAGTACATAGCTTTTATATCTGATGTTGTCATTTTCATTAGTTCCTCAACGAATGCGACAGAGCCCCCAGCTATGGTAAACTTGGGTGGCCCTCATGGAAGGCTGTTTCGCAGAACCGCATAACCGAATACAGTTCTGTTTCTGCAGCTGATATCCAATTTGTAACGAGAAAAAAAATATGATCATTAGACCATGTGGCAGCTGCACAAATGTCATCAATGGAGGCTCTAGCCCAAAAGGCAGCTGATGTATCTGACCCGGCCACAAAAGTTCCTCACCAAAAGGATAAAGGGTGGATAGATTCATCACCCAAAGACTCCCTATGCTGTGGAACAAAATCCGGTACATGTGAGGCACTGGCCTTGTTCAAGAGAAATCTTGACCAATGGATGGCAGATAGCCTAGTATGAACCTATGAACCTATGAACCTATGTAGTCATTGGCCTGAGTGAGCTTTTGGTTGTCTTGGCAAGGTTAGACCTCTCAAGGAATAAACATAGGAAATATAATCTGTCATCCATTTGGCTAGTGCAGTTTTTGAAATTGGTCTTTCCATATTATTACTGGAAAAGGAGACAAACAGTTGATCAGTTTCCCTAAATTCCTTAGTCCTGTGAAGGTAAAAGCAAAGTTGCCTATTTACATGTAAAAGATGAAGGTTATATTCTCCTTTATTGCCAAATTTGGGAAAGAAAACTGGTAAACTGATGTTTGTTTCAGAGGTAACTTTTGGTAGAAAAGATGAATTAGTGCGTAAGGCAACTCTATCTTTGTAAAAATCAAATACAGCAGTTTTGAACAGAGTGCTTGGAATTCAGGTACTCATCTTGCTGAAGTTATAGCCACCAGAAAGACTGTTTTCCAAGACATAAACTTAAGGTCTTCTTTAGCTAAAAGTTCAAAAGGTGAATACACCAAAGTCTGTAATACCAAAGTTAGGTCCCAAGATAGAGTAGGGTCCCTAATTTGAGGTCTAAGTATGAAGGTATCTTTAAGAAAGACCTTACATAGCTTAGATGAAGTTAAAAGAGAAGCATTAACTCAGATGTGGTAGTTAGAGATAGCTGCTAACTGAATTTTGATGGTGGAGAAGCTTGCCCAGCTTTGAAAGATGGAGGCAAGGAAAGCTAAAACAGCCAGGAATGTAGCGATGAATGGATCCAACTCTAACTGATGAGCCCAAAAGAAAAACCTCTTCCATTTGCTCTTATAAATCTTCCTATTCGAAGGTTTGTGGGGTGAAAAAGAATTTGGCGAACTGGGGTGGAAAGCCTGGAGTGTCTGGCCATCACTGGAATTGGAGAAACCATGCGGTCAACTTGAGGCCTGCAATATCCAGATGAATCATCCCTGATGGGTGTGACAGGAGGTCTGGACTGGGATTCACTGTCCAGGGAGGACATACTAGGTGAGACCACAGAAAGGGAAACCACGCTTGTCAAGGCCAGTAGGGGGCAATGAAGATTATTTTGCTCTTCAACCGGAGCACTTTCTGAAGAAACTTGGGGATTAGAGGCAGGGGAAGGTAAGCATAAAGGAGACTGGAGGGACAAACGTGGACTACAGCATCTCTTGTCCACTAAGATGTTGGACTTCCCTGGTATGTGTGTCGTTACAAGAAAGCAGCTGGAGGAGATTGCCCACTGCCAAACTCTCAGTGTTTCTCAGCACAGGGGATAGGATCTGGTTCCACCTGTTTGCTGATGTACCAGACTACTGACATGCTGTCCATTTGAATAGCAATAGTTCCTAGCAGAAGAGAACACTAAAGGGCCTGCAACACTAGAAGTACCACTCTCATCTCCAGGACATTTATAGGCAAATTGGTCTCTTTTGGGGACCATGTGTCTTGAAAGGTCCATCCCAAGTAATGCAACCCTCTCCTACCCCAACTGGGAGGCGTCAGTGGTCAATCTCAAGGTGGGAGGTTGGTATAATGGATAAGGTGTTTACCTTACAGACATAAAGTGCAGGGTTTGATTCTTACACGGGAAAATTGGCTAGGCTTAAAATGGTCCCTGAGGGCAGTTAGCCTAGTACTAATTTATGAACCTATGAGGGGTTCGGGGGAGAAAGAATAAATGGACGTTCTTAACAAATCTCTTTGGACTGTATTCACCACAGCAGGGCAAACCCAAGATAATTTTATCAGGTGTCCTAAGGGATTTTGATGAAAAGATTGTACTGCTAGAGTCCACTGAAGAATTCTCATATGAAGATGAGCAGTGGGTATTAAAGTTATTGCAGCAGCCACTGACTCTAGGGATCTAAGTACTATTTTTATTGGGGGAGACGAGGGAGAAAGAACCTGATTGACATTCAACTTCAAAGTAAGAACTCTGTTTTGAGGAAGAAGAGCTAGACAATTAACTGTATCTAAACGAGCCCCTATAAACTCCAAGATTTGAAGAGGTTGAAGATGTGACTTGGCCAGACTGATCATAATTTCCACAGAGTGAGATAATTGGAGTAAGTAATCCCTGGCTCATTCCAGAAGATGCTGGTCAGTATGGTAAAAAGCCAGTCATCTAAATAAAGAAATACTCTGAATCTGAGCAGTCTTAGATGAGCTGCTACCACTACCATGCATTTGGTGAATACCCTGGGGGCTGTGGTGAGACTGAAAGACACAGCTCTAAAATGATAATGACTGTCTTCCAGCCGGAAGCATAGACATCTTTGAGAGTGCCTGTTAATTTTGATATGCTAGTACATGTCTTGAAGATTGATAGAGCACATCCAGTTGTCTTTCTGCAGGAGAGGCTGAATGGACGGAACCGTGACCATCCAGAATTTTTAATTCTTTGTAAATTGGTTCAGATAACTGACTTCCAAAATGGGTCTCAGGTCCTGTGTTTTCTTTGGCACTAAAAAGAAGCTCCAGTAGATTCCGGATCCTCTTTGGTCTGGGAGGACCACTTGGATGACTCTTTTATCAGCAGCTTTTGAATCTCTAGAGCTGCAAACTCCCTCTGATTTGGTGGAACATTAGGGAGATATTTTCTTTCCCATTGGGAATTTGTAAAAAGGGAATGAAATGTCCTCTGGATATGATCCTTTGCAGCCATGAATCTTTTGTGATAGGTATCCAGTCTTTTAGGTGCAAGGACAAGCACCCCCGATTGCTGCCAGTGAGGGGCAGTTGGGCAACCTTTCAGGAGTGCTGAAAGGATCTGTCCAAGAAGGAATCTCAAGGCCCTTGATTCTGTGGACCTCCTCTGCCGTGTGGGCAGTGTCTACTGTTGTAGCTATTCCGCTCTACCTCTGGCAGAAAAATCTCTGCATGACACTTGGAACGGTCCCTGAGATTTCCGGAACTACAACATTTTGCAACCGCATTGATTCCTAGAAAAGGGTCTGGGGGGTAGAAAATCAGATTCCCACAGCAGACAAGGTCTTTCCATCTTTCCCACTGCAGGAAAGTGTCTCTGTTAGCCCAAACAATGATGAATAATACCTTGAAAGGCTCTGCAAAATCGCACAACTACATCCATGCATGTCTCCTAATGGCTATGCCTGAACTAGCTGCCCATGAGATACCTTCAGTTCCATGCAAGATTAACCTCAAGGATGCCTTAGTAATGGATTGCAGGGTGGCCAGTCATGAGAAAAAATACATTTGTTCCTCTGCAGACATGGACCCAGAGGTAGAGTTAGAGTGTTCCTTAACTAAGTTCCTCTGTAACCTTGTGAAATGTGCCACATAATTCAGCGACTGTAAGGCAAAGGTCGCTGAAGCATACACTCACTTCACAAACCTGTCCAATGCTCTAGACTTCCTATTAGGGGGATGGACGTGAAGCTCTGTTCATCCTACTCTTTTTTAGTGGCTGCTGCAACAACCATGGCATCTGCCAGGATTCCCTTGGTCCAGTGTTGTCTGTCAGAGGGGGCACTCAAAATTTTGTCCTGGCATTTGGGGATCATTTCCACAGAGTCCAGTTCCTTTCATGCCCTGTGGGAGAAAAGGTCTATAAGCTCATCCATGGGGGGTGGGGTGGGGGGTGGTAATCCAAGACGAAGATGGTTCAGATGCAAAGGCTTCCAAAAACACGGTTTCCTCCTGGGAAGGGGTTTGGAAAGACCAACCACCTTTCTGGCAATGGATCTCTAAGATGTCTCCAAACGAGACATCATCAGGTAGAGATCTAAGGAAGCCTTCCCCTTCATCAAAATTGATGTCTTCTGTGAGGGTTTCCTGCAGGAAATCCAAGTGCCTCCTCTTGCATAATCTCTTCCGAGGAACCTCTTCAATCAGGTGTTGTGGAGAGGTGTCAGAAGAAGCAGGGAGTTCCCTGGTGGGAACTGCTTGGAAGATCAAACAGGCTGGCTGTTCCTAAGGTTTAGGATAAGTAGACTTAGACACAGGATCCGACAAGGGAACAGGGAATGTGTCTGAATGTGGAAGAGTCAAAACTACTCTAGAGGAAGAGAAAACCCTCTCCACCACCATGAAGGAGGAAGGACCAACAGAAGCTGAGGATAATCTGACCAGAGCTGATACTCTTAGTACAGATGATCTGAGGCCCTCCCTATCCCTCCAATCTAAGGAAGTAGTTGGAGCCGAACTGTCCAATGCTTAAGCTCCGAGGGGAAGTGACAGTTCCGAAAATTTCAGTTGAAGTCAAACCGTCGGATCTGAGTGCTGAGGCTTCGGCTCCGAGAACCATAATGCTCCATAGGTGTAGGAGCCAATCAGATCAGGGAAGTCACCAGAGTGGACGATAGAAATATCTTCAAATCTGATGGTTTGATTCCGAGGGCTCCAAAACAGTAGGTCTGATTGGAGAAAGAACAACAAAAGGCGGGAAGGAAAGTTTAAGGCTCACAGATCCAATGGCAGAAGGAGACAGCATGATCCCAATCTGGATCTGTATTCTGAGGAATGTCCTCATCATCCTATCCACCTTCGCCTCAGAAAGACTTCAGGAGGACCTAATGGAGGAAGAAGTGGAATGTAGCCTGGAAGACTTTTTAGAAGTCTCCTGAAGAAAAGGAGACCTCAACCTCAGGGATATGGTTCCAGGGAAAATTAGAAGTTATGTACTTACCATAACTTGGCATCAGTGTTGTCCATTTTCATTCTTCCTCATGAATGGGTTCAGATCTGACCCTCGGATCTGACTTAGTTGCATACAAAAGACTTCGGATCCTATTCTCGAGCTCCTCCCTCTACCCATAATGCTTTATTCTGACACAAAACACCTCAAATCAAGTTTGCTGCTTAATCTCCTAATTTACAATGCAGACACGGATAGATATAAGAAGAGATTAGGGCTCAAACCAGGAAATGAATGTTCCAGTACAGTCTTACAGGTACTTTTAGAAGAGACAAAGTGAGGGATGGACGGGAGGGAATGTGAGTAAGAATGAAAATGGACAACACAGATGCCTACCTGTACATAACTTCTAAATCTGATGTTGTCCTTTTCATTCTTCCTCACAAATGGGACAGAATCCCCAGTTATGTGGCCCTGGGGAGGCCCTCATGGAAAGATGTGCCAAAGCACTGTTGAATCAAATGAAGATCTATTTCTGGAGCCAATGTCCAAACTGTAATGTGTAACAAAGGTACAAATCTTTGACCAAGCAGCTGCAGAACAAATATCATTAATGGAGGTCCTTGTATGGATTGGTTAATGTTATTCTCCATTGCCACCTTAGGGAGAAAGGAAGGTTTGGACCATAGAGACACCCTGCACTTATGAAAAATAATGTAAGGAGGCTTAGCTAATAGGGCTTGAAGCTCAGAAATTCGTTTAGCTGAAATTTTCCAAGTAAGAAATTTCATATCACGTACGTCTGCTGGTTCAAAGGGTTTCTAAGTTAAACCCTGAACTATAGTAAGGCCCCAAGGGGGAGAGCGGTCCTTAATTGGGGGTCTGAGCAGAAAGACGCCATTCATGAAGGCTTTACACAATCTGGACAAAGCCAGAAAAAGGATCTGATTCCAGCATGGAAATTGGGAATCACTGCCAACTGAAGTTTAATAGTAGAAAAACGAGTCCCTTCGTTAAAAAGAGTTGTTAGGAAAGAAAAGAATGGCCGAAATAGGTGCTGAAAAGGGGTCGACAGCCTGTTCAGAGGCCCAAATAGAAAATCTTTTTCATTTGCTCCTGTAGACTTTCTTAGTAGAAACCTTCTGGGATGCTAAAACAATCTCACGAAGATGGAAGCAAGTCTGTACCATCTGACTATAACTGGAAGTGGAGAAACCATGCTGTTAACTTGAGGGCAAGAATGTTGGGGTGTTGAGTTCCCAATGGATGAGACAGGACATCCTGAGTGGGCTCCAGTATCCATGAAGTGTATCTCAAGTGAGACTGTAGGAAGGAGACCCATACCTGTCGAAGTCAGAAGGGGGTAATGAAGATTACTGAAATCTTCAGCCTCCTTGCTTTCTACAAGAATGTGGGATCAGAGGAAGGGGGGGTAAACATATCAGGAGACCTGAGGCCAATCATGAATCAGAGCATCAGTCAGAGACTCCCAGGGGGGGGGGGTCACAGCAAAGGACGTCACATGTGTTGTTGAGGGGGTGATGCAAATAGGTTGCAGCAAGGCTGACCCCAGCGGCTGAAGATCATATTTGCTACTGATTGAGAGATCAGTTGTAAGGCATCAGAATGGATTTGCTGAGCATGTCTTCTAATGCATTGGTTTACCCCAGGATGTGGGTTGCAACAACAAAGCGGTCTGAAGCAACTGCCCATTCCCAGACCATCATGGCTTCTCTGCACAGTGGATAAGGTCTGCTTTTTCCTTGCTTGCTGATGTACCAGGCTACTGACATGTTGCCTGATTGAATTGCAAAAGTGTCAGGAGGGAGAATGTCCTGAAATAAGGACTGCTCTCATCTCCAGGATGTTGGTATGCAATTTGATCTCCAGAGAGGACCACTAGCCTTGGACCATCTTTCCAAGTAATGCCCCCCCACCCCAGTTGGGAAGCATCCATGGTCACTGTGGTGACTGGAGGCAGAAGAGTAAATGGCCTTCCCAGGAACAGATCACTGAACTAAATCCACCAGTGAATATAACGTTTGCAGATGGGGTGAGTTTTATGGGAAGCGAGGGGTGAGTTTTAGAGAAAATGATAGGGATTGGTAGAGTATGGACCACTGTACTGTTAATGTCCTTTGAATGATTTGCATAAAGAATCTAGCTAAAGGGGATAGAAGTATGGCAGCTGACACTGAACCCAAAGCTTGTAGTTCTAATCTCGCTGGAGGAGACAGGTGAGACAGTACAGCCTGCATTTGATGTCTCAAGGATATGATGCGATAGAGAGGTGAGGAAGCCACCCGAGTTGTAGTATTCAAGAGAGTCCCTATAACTGCCAAGGTCTGTACTGGGGCTAGGTTCTACTTGGCATGGCTTATGGAGATGCCTAAGGTGTTGGAGACCTGGAGCAAGTAGTCCCTGGCTTGCAGGAGCCGATGCTTGGCTGGAGCAGTGAGAACCAATCATCGAGGTAAGAAAACACTTGCAATCCCTGGAGTCTCAAGTGAGCTGATACAATTGCCAAGCATTTGGTAAATACTCTGGGGGCTGTAGTGAGTCCAAAGGGCAATACTCAGAAATGGTAATGACTGGCTCCCAGCCGAAAGTGTAAATGTCTCCTGGATCGTCCATCTATTTTTATGTGATAGTATGCATCCTGGAGATCTACAGAGCACATCCAATCATCCTTGCATAGAAGAGGCAGGATGGACTGAACCCTGACCATTTGGAACTTAGTCTTTTGTATATACTGATTAAAGTTGCTTAGAGCGAGAATGGGTCTTATGTCCTCTGTTTTCCTTTGGCACTAAAAAGAAGTGAGAGTAAGTTCCGAATCCTGTCTGTTTGAGTGGGACCGGTTGGATGACAATTATTTGAAGCAGTTTTTGTATTTCTTGGGCTGCATCTTCCATCTGACTGGATGGACCATCAGGACGTTTCTTTTGGGCAGGAGAGGGAAGGAAAAATAGAATGTAGTAACCTCTGGATATGATTCTTAGCACCCATGAATCTTTTGTGCCATTTGCCCAGGCATCTTGACTGCCTCCAGAAGTGGACAGTCAGGTAATGCTTCAGGAGCGCTGATGGAGCCTAACAGAGAAGGAGTCTCTGAAGTCCTGATTTGCGGGCCCTCTCTGCCTCTAGGGCGATGTCTTCTGTTGAAATTTCCTCTTCTGCCTGTGAAGGAAGTTTCCCTGTGCAAATCCTGGAAAGGTCCCTGAGATTTTCTGAACTATATCTTCTTACCACCTCAGTGGTTTCTAGAAATGGCCCGTTGAGGGGTAGAAAACTTGATACCTACAACAGACAGAGTCTTCCCCTCTTGTTTGCTGCAGGTAAGCATATCTTTAACCGATGGCCCAAACAAGGAAGAGCCAAAGGGATCACTGATAAAGGATGTCTTGAAGGGCTCCACAAAGTCACGTAGCCACATCCAATCATGTCTCCTGATGGCTATGCCTGAACCGGTTGCTCAAGAGGCATCTTCTGCTGCATGGGAAATCAGCCTCATTGAGACATGGGCAGCAGACTGACCACTTGCAAGGAAGCCTTTTTAAAATCCTCCACAGACAAAGACTGAGACAGTATTTAAAAGTTCCATTTGTGAGGAAGAGAAGGAAAAACAGATTTCAAACCATACTCTGGAGTAAAACTTCTGCCTGCCGATCCGAAGGCTTAGGATCCGAAGAAGAAGTAGAAGGTAAGGGGGAGATCAAAATAGCAGCTGAGCCTGTCGGATCTAAGGAGGACGTAGGATCCGAAGGAGTCCCTAGAGGCTTCAGATCCAAGGTGATTGGATCCAAAATATTTTTAGTTTTCTCTGGAGTATGACTTCTGCCTGTCAAGCCGAAGACTTATGTTCCAAGGAAGAGGTAAAAGGTAAAGGGGAAATCACCACAGAAGCAGAGCCTGTCGGATCCAAGGAGGGCTTAGGATCTCAAGGAGGCCCTAGAGACTTCGGATATGAGGTGGTTGGATCCGAAATCTTTCTAGTTTTTTTTCTAGTGGGACCTCTTGGATGACTCATTTTTGAAGTTGGGGACTTCCGCGGAGATCTTTTCCTAGACTCTGAGGAAAAGGATTTGAGTACTTTTGAGGGGGTTTGGGTCCCAGAAGAAGCTGGTAACAAGCCTTTTAAAATTATTTTGTTGCAACTGTATGACAGAGTCCTTGGGTTAAATGTGGCGCAAATGGCACAAGAAGAGTTGAGATGGTCAGTTCTCAGGCAACAGATGCATTTCTTGTAGGCATCTGAGTTGAGAATCTTATGCCCACAAGAAAAGCACTTCTTGAAGCCAGTAGGTTTCTCGCACATTTTTAACAAAAAAAGGCAGTCAATCCTAAAGTATAATTGAAAGGATGTTAACAAGCTGCAGTGTACTAAACAAAAATATTATTTTTTTATAAAAGATAAAAAAATGAAATAAAAAGGATGATGCATCAAATATAGCCCCAAAGTTGAGAGAAACATTCAGAATGGGGAAAAACATGAAGGTGTAATTCCTAACACCCGCGACAGTTACAGAGGGAGGAAAGGAGCAACTACAAGATCTTAAAGTAAAAAGGAGAAAGATTTAAGGAGAATGAGAGGTAAATTTAGACAAATAAATTTCCTTACAATCCGGAGAAAGAATCTTCCATTTTACCACAATGGCGTCAAATGAGATCTGAGGTGTGTTGGCTCAAAATAGAGCATTATGGGTAGAGGGAGGAGCTCAAGAATAGGATCCACAGTCTTTTGTATGCAGCTAAGTCGGATCCGGGGATTGGCTCTGCACCCATTCATGAGGAAGAATGAAAACAATAACATCAGATCCTTGGACTATGAAGCCGAGGAGACTTGGCAACAGTAGACATTGGATCCAAATTCTTCAAAACCTTCTTGGGAGGCTCAGATGTACTAACTTAGGAGACAACGCAAGGAAGTGTTTTCAGTGTTCCCTGGGCTCCTTTGATTTATGAGAGGGGGGTTTGAGCATTTGATGATGAAGTACCAGCAGAAGGAGCAGAAGCTGGAAGGTGGCCTTTTAAAATAAGCTTGTTCTTCCTGTTGCTAATGGCCCTGGCATTAAACGCCGCACAAATGGAGCAGGAGGTGTGAGCATCAGTGTTGGGATTTTATGTCCACAGGAAGTGCAATTTTTGAAAGCAGAAGGCTTTTAAAAAGACTGTAAAGCCACAGACAATAGAGCCTATGAACAAGGGAGAAAAGGAAAAGTTTTTTTTTTTTAAATACAGTTATAACAGCTAGAAAAAAAAAAATTTATACCAACAATTGTATGACTAGAAAATATCTCAAAGCAAGGTAACAGAGGGAAAAGGATTACCAACAATGGTAACTAAGATTACCAAAAAAATTATCTTAATTTTGGTAGCAAGAAAGTTTAGAAAAGAGGTAAGGAAGATATTATTAATAATAACAAGGAAATAAAAGTTTAGGAGAAGAAATACAATTTTATGCACTCAATAAAACCACAATGAGCTTGAGAAATTGCAATCCAATCCAAACCTGAAGAGCAGCAAACGAGATCTAAGGTAACAGAGTAGTCACGGGCATTATGGGTAAGGGAGGAGCTTGAGAGTTGGATCCTAGAATCTAGAGAAAGTGGTTGAGGTGGATCTGAGGATTGGATCCAAATCCATTCATTGAGGAACAAATGAAAATGATAACATCTTATCTATATTTCAATAAAAAATTGCCACTTCCACCAGTCATCCACAAATTTTGCTTAATTTACATCAAAAATCTCAGAAGTAACACTAAGTTCTGCTCTGAAGTAATATGCAATGGCTTGGCTGACTGATCATAAACACTAATCACCAACATCCTTGCAGACAAATACAGCTCTAATTTTACCCCACTAACCCACTCTTCAGTACATCCCATTACTCACCAAAATCCTACTCTACTCTTATGTCCATCTATCAAGTCTTATTATCTACCAACGACAAAAAACACCACTTCTATGTGTCTGGACAAAGTGCCTGGCTGTTTCCTGATAAACATCAAATACAGCTTTGCTCAAAGCATCCTTAATGTTTTCACCGTCAGTCCCTGCACTGGTCACATACCTCACAATTGGCAAACTGCCATGGTGGTTCTAATTCACAGATCCAAGCAATTATAGACCCCCAAGTCTCACCAGCATCAATTGTAATGTCATGGACCATATCATAGTAGACTTCATAAAGATAACATTGAGAACTTTCAGATCAAAATTAATGTGGCTTTGCTAAAGTAGGTCCTGTCTACTCAAATTAATCAATTTCTTCAATAGGGTCGCAAAAGCCATAGACATAGGCCACACATCCACAGTCTTACCTGGAAATAGCTGAGGCCTTTGATACAAGTCCTCATGCAGTTATTATTAATAACCTTACACAACTTGACATTGATCCTTATGTCGTCTGCTGGATATCCAACTGGCTCATTGACAGTACTCACAGTTGGGTTAACGTTATCTCCTCCATAGAAATGCATGTCACCAGTGTGGTTTATTAAGGCTCTGTCTTGAGCTCCCTACATTTCACAGTCTACTTTTCTGATATTAAGGCAGATAATGATGGGCTGTGGCTCATTAAGTTTGCAAATGGATGCAAATTGGGTGCTCTTTTACACTTCCCAAGAGACATGCACATAGTATGACAAGAGCTCAGTTGGACTAAAACCAGCTGCACTAACCATGGGCTTAAACTTAATGCCAAAAATTGTAGTGTGATTTATTCAGCAAACAGGACTTCCCCACTCCATACAATATCAATAACATCACCCACAAAACTGACTTAGTCATCAGGGATTCAGGTGTATTCTTCAACAATCTATCTTTTAACCACCATGTATTAGTCATAGTAAAAAATTCCTTATACCTAGCACAGTTAATTTCCAAAGGCATGTCTTTGAAGAGTACAGAAGTTATAATCCTTCTCTATACCTCTTTCAACTGATCGTTTATAGAATACAATACCCCCTTCACCATGTACCCCTCTAAGCATCTTGTCCAAGTTGAAAGGTCTCAAATGTTTTTTTGCCAATAAAATTACTTGTTCAAACTCATTAAACTAAACATATAAAAACATGTTTAATAAATTCTTTATCATTAAACCTATAAAAAGAAAAAACATTCTTTACATTCTTTCTAAAATTCTTTATCATACAGGCTCCTTCATAGTGATCTGTTCCTGGTATTCTTAGCCATGAAACACTTCACCACACTTGATATTCTACCTTTCCTCCTATCCTCCAATCAGCACTCCACCTACACTTTTCAATCTCACTTCATCCATTATCTCATCAAATGACATGTCCACACTCATCACCATTGCTCTTCCCAATCTCCCTTGCTTTCCTTACCCTTCTGCACTTAACTTCCATCCACACAATACACCAAAATGTAAAACCTTTACCTATCACCTCAAACATAAGACCAACGACACCCAGCTACCACCTAATTCACCCAGGACATTGCATTACACAACCACTCTGCTACCAGATTTAAACTAGCAACTGAAGTAAATACTAAACATAGACTAACATCTCTATACGAACATCCCATACTTAAAAAAAAAAACTAATAACCACAAACCTACCTCTCAGTAAAGCAAAACTCCCCCTATGCAGGGACATCCACCCCAACCCCGGACCAACCCTAAATCCTACAACCCAGAAAACCAATAAATCTCTCACCATAGCAACCATTAACCTGCAAAGTATCAGGAATAAAATTTGAGACTTCAACGCCTGGATTTCACACAGCAGGCCAGATATAATAGCAAACACAGAAATCTGGCTTAAACCGTATATAAAAAACTCAGTATTTCTACCACCTGGCTACTCCTGCTTAAGATACGACAGACCCCGTAAAAAAGGTGGAGGTATTGCATTAATTTACCCAAGTCATTTCACATTAGTACCATATACCAACCCCACCCCACAATTTGCATTTGCTGAAATTGTTGTAGCTTTCCTACAACTGAATACCAGCAAAAAGCTCTGCATCATTGGAATCTATATCCCACCAGGCAATAATATACCCATACTAGAACAAATCCTTGGCTGGACTTTAAAAACCTTTACCAGTGAAACAATTATCATTGGGGACGTCAACATAGATTGGACAGAAGTCACAAAAGATCAACCCTCAATAAATAAAAATCTATTCAATTATACCCAGCTTATCAATGAAGTAACTAGAACCAACAAAACAAAAAATAGTGGTTCCATCATAGACTGGATACTAGTCTCATACCCAAACAAAGTAGCTTCAGCAGAGACTATATATCAAACCATAAGTGATCACCTCCCAGCATACATAATACATAAATCCACCCTAGCCCCCAGCCAACACCAGCACATACTAACTAGAAATATCTCCAATTTTGAACAAACTACTCTAAATGACACCCTGGCACAAGTAAACTGGAACATTCTCAAAGTCCTCTCACTAGATGAAGCTGTTAGATATCCTAAACAATCTAGGCCCCATACGGCAAAAAAAAAAAAAAAGAATTAAAAACAACAATGCTACCTGGCTTACTCATCCCATAAAACAAATGATGTCTAAAAGAGACAAATGTTGGAAGCCTTGTCAAAAAAACAAAGACCCCCAATACCTCCTGCAATTCAAACAACTTTGTAATCAAGCAAAACGTGCAGTAGTAAAAGACAAAAAACAATGCTATCTAACCAAAAATGCCATAAACAAAACCCTAAGAAATTCTGGAATACAATCTCAACCCTACTTAACCCAGGATTCAATAACAACCCCTGTCCTGACCAAGACAAATCCCCCACATAAATTACCGCAGTATTAAACTCACATTTTATAGACGCCATTGCTAACCTTACAGGAAACGTCCCACAAATAAATATCACAGCACCCTCAACAAATATAAACTCCACGCCAAACTTCACCTTCTCCCCCATCCCTACCTCAGCAATCTTGAAACTACTCCTTAAGCTCAAACATGTACTAATGCACCTGGTAACTGGTAACCTACCCCAACATACCTACAGATGCCAGCAGAGTCTATAGCTTATCCAGTTAGCATACTTATCAACAGATCTCTCCAAGAACAGCAAATACCCACTATCTGGAAAAAAAAAGCTTATATTCCCCCACTACATAAAGGTGGCCAAAATAGATTTCACCAATTTCCAACCCACAGCAATCCTTTCCCCTCTATCCAAAATTCTAGAAAAATGTGTCCACAATCAACTCTTAAAGCACCTCTTAAACAATAAAATCTTGTCCCCCACCCAACACAGTTTCAGACCTGGACACAGTACCAACACTGCCCTTATATCATTCTTGGACACTGTAAACTGTGCAAGAGACGGAGGGTAAATTGTGTCCTCTTTATTCCTTGACCTATCAAAGGCATCTGATACCATCTCACATCCCCTACTACTCACTAAACTGTCTAACCTAGGAATCTCACCCCCTACCTTATATTGGTTCTCTAACTACCTTATAAATAGACAGCAAGGAACAACATGAGACCAGTACTTCTCACCTTATCTTCCAATATCAACAGGAGTTCCCCAAAGCTCTGTACATGGGCCCCTCCTTTTCAGCATATTTGTTAATGACTTCCACTCTTCCCTGTCCCAAACCTCACTTATTCAATACACAGATGATTCCACCATCATCTGCTCTACCTACTCCACCAGTTAACTCCAAAAACTAACTCAAATTGCCTTCTCATCCACAGAAACATGGGTGAACAACAATCACCTAGCCCTACATGCTAACAAAACCAAACTCCTTCTATTCACCCCCTAAAAGATCCAACCCCCATTTACAGGTCAGAATTTACTATTCAGTCTCACAGCAGCACTGTCATCAAAGCAGTGCCCCACACTAAACTTCTTGGAGTTACTATCAATGAAAATCTCTCCTTTGACCATCATATCTTAAACGACATCAGAAAAACCCACCAAAAGTTAGGTCTGCTTTACAGCCACTTAACTTACCTCAACCACTCAGCCAAAAAAAACCCTAGCATCCTCATTTCTTTTAAAATCTGTACTATATGGTGCCCCCTGCTCACAGCCATTCAACTCTCTCTATAAACAAACTTGAATCCTGTTACAATAAAGGAGTAAAGTTTGCCAACAATGTTACACATACAGTGGATATAAAAAGTGTACACACCCCTGTTAAAATGCCAAGTTTTTGTGATATAAAAAATGAGACCACAATAAATCATTTCAAAAATTTTCCCACCTTTAACGTGACCTATAACCTGTACAATTCAATTGAAAAACAAATAAAATCTGTTAGGAAAAATATAAAAAATAAAAAACGTACAATAAGCTGGTTGCATAAGTGTGCACACCCTTAAACTACTATTGTTGAAGCACCTTTTGATTTAATTACAGCATTTAATCTTCTTGGGTAGGAGTCTATCAGCATGGCACATCTTGACTTGCCGATAATTGCCCGCTCTTCCTTGCAAAAGTGTCCAAATCTGTCAGATTGTGAGGGCATCTCTTGTGCACAGCCCTCTTCAAGTCACCCCACATATTTTCTATTGGATTTAGGTCTGGGCTTTGGCTGGGCCATTCTAAAACTTTAATTTTCTTCTGGTGAAGCCATTCTTCTGTTGATTTGGATGTATGCTTGGGGTCACTGTTGTGTTTATCTTCAGCTTTCTAGAAGATGCCTGAAGGTTTTGGGCCAAAAGTGACTGGTATTTGGAACTGTTCATAGTTTCCTCCACCTTGACTAAAGCCCCAGCTCCAGATAAAGAAAAGCAACCGCAAAGCATGATACTGCCACCACCATGCCTCACCATAGGGGATGGTGTTCTTTTGGTGATGCAAAGTGTTGTTTTTGTGCCAAACATACCTTTTGGAATTGTGGACAAAAAGTTCAACCTTGGTCTCATCAGACCATAACACATTTTTCCACATGCTTTTGGGAGACTTGATGTATTGTTTTGCAAATGTTAGCTGGGTCTTGATGTTTTTCTGTGTAAGTCTTGCAACCCTACCCCATAGGCCAGACATATGGAGAATACGGGAGATTGCTGTCTCATGTAGTACACAACCAGTACTTGCCAGAAATTCCTGCAGCTCCTTCAGTGTTGCTGTAGGTCTCTTGGCAGCCTCTCTGATCAGTTTTCATCTTGTATTTTCATCAATTTTGGAGGGACAATCAGTTCTTTGCAACGTCACTGTTGTCCAATATTCTATCCACTTTTTGATGACTGTCTTCACTGTGTTCCATGTTATATTCAATGCTGTGGAAATTTTTGTTGTACCCTTTTCCTGACATTTTCAACAGTGAGATCCCTTTGATGCTTTGTAATCTCTCTGTGAACCATGGCTTTTGTTGTAGCAGGCAACTGAGTAAATGTCAGGAAAATCCTACTAGGACAGCTGAACTTTATTTGGGGTAAATCAGAGTCTCTTTAATTGATGGTAAGTGCGTACCCAAGAAGACTGAATGCTTTAATTAAAATCAAAAGGTGCTTCATGGGTATTAGTTTAAGGTTGTGCACACTTATGCAACTAGCTTATTGTACGTTTTTTATTTTTTATATTTTTCCCCCTAACAAATTTGTTTGTTTTTCAATTGAATTGTACAGGTTATAGGTCACATTAAAGGGGGGAAAAGTTTTTAAATGATTTATTGAGGTCTCATTTTTTTATATCACAAAAACCTGGCATTTTAACAGGGGTGTGTACATTTTTATATACACTGTACCTCTCTCATCACTGTATATCCCTTCAAAAAAACTCAATTGACTTGAACTATCTCACTTCCTAACTTACCTACAACTTGAACTATCTCACTTCCTTATGTACCTACAACTCACCACTGCACATAAAATCATAACTAAACCAGAAGAATGCCCATCCCTAATCTCATCAATGCCCCCCTACAACCCCGCTAGATACCTCAGATCAGAAAATAAATGTCTTCTAAAGGTAGAATGACCCAGCCTTAGAGCTGGCCAAACTCTGTACTCTGTTGCTATACCCAAGGTGTGGAATTCCTTACCCACCACAATCAGAACCACTTTTAACCACACAATTTTAAGTCTCTGCAAGAATACCTCTCCAAACTGTGGCTCTGTACATGCCCAAATAATTCTTCCAGCATTATGTGAAACTAGAAACCTCTTCTAACAACTTTAACACTTTGAAATATCTACCTATCTTCACTTAATTTAACTCTTCTCCCTCTCAGTTTTATACTTTCTCAACTACAAGATAAAATTTAAAGAAAATAATGCCTGATTATAAATGTATATCAATGTATATATATTGTACCTGGATGTAAATCACTGTTAAGTTTGTATTTTGTTTAATGTTGTTTACTAGTAACTTGAATCTGTTAACTGTCATTATGTAACTTTATCTCATCAATGTATATGTAATATGTGGTGCTTTTCTCCCCGGGCATCCACTGAAAATAGGCACTCCTAGGCCCAGTGGACTATCCCCGAAAACAAATGCAAATAAACAAATAAATAAATATGCAAAAGAAATAGCACCAGAAACATCCACTCTAAAGACCTAACAGACACATATACAAAACATGTTGGATAAAAAAGTCCCTAACTGAATGAGTCCCCAACTTATGGAATAAACTTCTTTTGTACATCAAGCAACACAGCTCATAGTCTGCATTCAAAGCTGAATGGGCACCCCACTTTATACCATATCATAAATTCACCCCTGGAGTATGTAGTATGACAATCCTTGACTGGGGAGTTTCAGCTGTTCAGTTTTTTTTGGACTTACATGGATAGGCTTCTTGGTGGTCTTCTGCACAGCATGCTTATATAGCTACAGACTTAACTGCTTTCTGGTAGCTAGAGGAAGACACAGCACTACTGTCTATTAAATGAGGTGGGTGCATGATTATGAACAGCTGGGGCTCAGCACCTGACATTATGGCATTCTATAATAATGTTTTGCCTACTTGCTTGATGTCATTAATATGAAATTCATCTTCCATCTATGCCACTGCATATTCAGCTATTAAGATATATAATGCCAGAAGCACAGTCAGTGTTGGAAAGAGGTTAAGGCTGCAATATCCAAAAGATAAACAGTGCAGAAAGTGGCTAAATTTATGCAACCTGCAAATCCTGAGTGTAAATTGTAAAGCATTGCTTCCAGTCTAAGAAATACAGAAAGGTTTGATAAAAAGACGGTGGTCAGCTATCTGAATTATACAATAAGAAATGAGCAAGAACATTTTCACATCATTTACATTCAATATCGAAGACAAAAAAAAAACAAGCTACAGCATTACAGAACTTATCGAACATTTTTATCCTAAAAAAGAAGCAATACACACGTGCTTCCTTTTTCTTCCCAATGAACACAAAGTCAAGGCAAAAAAGCAGGAACTTTTATCTGAGGCATATACAATGCCACAGAGTATTACGATTTTAGCACCAAATGAGAGAATATCTGTGTCAACACAGTGATTGATCTACTGGATAAGAAGCTATTTCACAGGCACACCAAAGGCCATTAAAATGGTTAAGGTAGGCATACCATAAAACTGTGAAGGATATAGCCGAAAAAGATAGAAATGGTGGTTAATTTTGGAAGATATGACATAAAAAAGAGGTACACTTCCCAATATTCAAATCTGCATATAATAAGCATAGAAAAATACTTGGGTGAATGAACTGACTGAAGCAAGGGAACAAGCAATATGTTGCCTGGTATTAGTTTGTACACTAGGCGGACATGAAGAACTGTAGACATTGCAGATTCTTCTTTCACAGGCTGCTCCTGTGGATTGTAATAATAGTAATAATAATACAGGGCTTTAGTTTATGAAATAAATGAAACCTCTTTTAGCACTCTAATTCTAGAGGGAAAACTGCAGACATAGTGTAAAATCTTACTCAATGGCCCTTGTAATTAGTTCCAGGTCAATAGCAAACAGAGTTTTCTAGAACCACAGACGACAGTACAGATAATAACTACAAACTTTAATAAAACTACGCAAGTTTACACTTTCACTAAAAACTTCATCACACAAATATCACCATTAGATAAAATCCTTCTATTTATACATATTAAACCAAATCACAACTAAAATTCACATTATTACAATTTAATTAATAAAGACCAATCATCTAATCAAATTCTTAAAGAAACATTTACCTAACTGTATTTCGTAAATTCTTCAATAAAGGCTTAATACTGAATGCTTCATTCAAACCAGAATGTTGTTGGACACTAAACCTAATAATCCATTTATTTTCTTCTTTCAGTGTCTCATTTTTTATATCTCCACCTCTTATGTGTTCACAAACAACATTTAAAATTCCAAACTTAAAGAAGCGTGTACTATCGGTTGCTTTAACATGTTTAAACAAAGCATTTGTTTCTATAGACCTTCGTTTGTTTGTTTGTTTGTTTGTGTCTTTCGTCTTTTCCCGGTTAGGGGTTGCCACAGTGGAATGCCGGTCCGCTAATGATTGGCAGTAGATTTTTACGTGCTGAGTTGCCAGCCCTGACTCGCAACCTTCAACGAAGGTATGCCTATTCACGCATGTCTCCACACAGAAGACGCTCTAACTGAGAATCGAACAGGACAATGCCTTACGGTGAGGCGACAACGCTACTGCAGCACCACCACCGCAGTCTTTTCTATAGACCTTCGTATTTCCGATAAATGGTTTCCTATACTTTCTTTTAATTTATGATTACTTTTACCTATATAGGAGGTATCACACTTTTGGCAAGAAGCCACATAGGCTTTTGTTTTTTTGTATCACAAGTGCACAAGCATGTAAATAAGAATTCTTCTTAATTTACAGAATGTTTAACAAGTTTATCTGTATTTATGAATTTACAGTATATGCACTTATTACATATAAACGTAGCTTGTTTCATACTTCTAATATTACTTATAATAAATTATTTAAATTATTTGATCTTTTTTATGCAAAACTAAGTTGTCCATTTGTTACTCCTTTAAATTGCGGTAGTTGCTGTACCACTGACTGATACTTTTAAAGAATATTTGTTTTTAATTCTAAATGTAAATGTAGATGTGTTTTAACTTATAATAGGAATCCCATCCAAGTTAAAAATATGTATTTATATGGTATTAATTTACTTTTGGTAAAAATGAAGGATTAGTCTGTAAAGAAACCCTACCTCGTGAAAAACTAAATAAGGAAGCTTATAAGACAATGCTTGAAGTTCCAACACCTTTCGGACAAGATGTAATAGCAACTAAGAAAACAGTTTTCTAGGTCAAAAAAATTTAGATCAGATTTAGCCGAAGGTTCAAAGGGGGATGAGTCAAAGCTTGAAGAATGATGTTTAAATCCCAAGGATGGATAGGAATTTAAAGGAGATCTAAAGTAAAAAGGTTCCCATTAGAAAGGCTTTGTAAAGCTTAGAAGAAGCTAAAGCAGAATTATTTAATCCTAATGAAAGCTGGAAAGGGCTGTTAATTGTACTCTGATAGTTGAGGAACTAGCTAGCACCTTCACTAAAAATTGTTGCCAAAAACTCAACGACATTTGTGAAATCGGTGCTGAAAAGGATCTAAGTTTTTGCTTAGGGCACGAAGAACAAATCTTTTGCATTTACTCTTATAAATCTTTCAGATGGAAGCTTTATAGGAATATAACAAAACGTGATGGACAGGGGAGGAGAAACTGGGCTGTCTAGCAATCAATGGAACTGGAGAAACCATGCGGTCAACTTGAGGCCTGTTAAGTCTGTGCGAGTCATGCCTATCAGATGAGACAGGAGGTTTACAACTGGATCCAGAATCCACGGTGGATGTAGAAGAAGAGGCCAGAGAAAGAGAAACCAAGTCTGACAAAGCCGGTAAGGGGCAATGAGGATAACCGTGCTCTTCAACAGAGATGCTTACTGTAGAAATGTTGGTGTGAGGGGTAATGGGGGGTAGGTATACAGGTGACCAGAGGGCCAAGCATGAAGAAGAGCATCTATTGGTGACTCCCTGGTTGGGGGATCAGGGTAAAGAACTTGCTGCATTTGTTGTTGGGGGGGAGAGGCAAATAGACTGCAGCATGGTTGGCTATTCAGAGACCACTCGTGAGGCATCAGAATAGAGCTGCTTATCTTGTCTGCAATCACGCTGGATTTCCCTGGGATGTATGTTGCTACCAGAAAATGATCAGAAGAAATCGCCCACTGCCATACTCTCAAAGCTTCTCAACAAAGAGGGTAAGATTTGCTCCCCCCATTTGTTGATGCACCTGACTACTGACACACTGTCTATCTGGATTACAACAGTCTCAGTTGGAAGAGTGTTTTGAAAGGCCTGCAATGCAAGGAGGACAGCTCTCATCTCCATGACAATGATATGTGTTTTGGCCTGTTTGGGAGACCATGTGCCCTGGACTGTCCTTCCTAGGAAATGCTACCCAACCTAAGCTAACAGGCATCTATGGTCACCGTGACCTTGGGCTGAAGGAGAACAAAAGGATGGTCTTTATGGAGTTGGAGTGTGTTAACCAAAGAAGATAATTCTTGCATGCTTTAGTAATTTTGACTAGCATGGATAATGAGTGTTGGAGAACAGACCATTGAGTGGTGAGTGTCCACTGAAGTATTCCCATACGAAATCTGGCAAGTGGTACAAGAGTGATTGCAGGTGGCATGGATCCTAAGGCCTGAAGTATTAGTCATGCCAGAAGGAAAGATTTACGTATTATTTTGTTGACATGGTATTGGATGGTTTCTATCTGAGGTAGAGAAAGAGAAGCTATTTGGGTGGTTGTATCCAGGTGAGCATCGATGAATTCCAAACTCTGAGTCAGTATGAGCTGAGATTTGTTGTAAACTGACTGATATTCCCAGACAGGTGTACAGCTGGAGTAAATAGTCACTTGTTTGAATCAGGTGATGCCTGGTTGGAGCAGTCAGGAACCAGTCATCTAGATATGGAAATACTTGGCATCCCAGCAGTCTCAAATGAGCTGCTATGACTACCATGTATTTGGTAAACACCCTGGGGGCTGTGGTAAGACCAAAGGGCAGTGCTCTGAACTGGTAATGACTAGCTCCCAGCCAAAAGTGTACACATCTTCTTGAGTGTCTATTCATTTTTATGTGACAATACACATCTTGAAGATCTATTGAGCACACTCAGTCAACCTTGTGCAGAAACGGCAGAATGGTCTGAACTTTAACCATCTGGAATTTTGTATACTGAACAGATAGATTTAGTTTGCTGAGATCCAAAATTGGCCTCAAGTTTCCTGTCATTGTCTGACACCAAAAAGAATCCTGAATAATTTCTGGACCCTCTCTGGTCTGGAGGGACCTCTTGGATGACCCTTTTTTCTAGCAGTTTTATTATTTCTTGAGAAGCTGCTTCCTTCTGACTAGGTAGAATATCGGGGAGTTTCTTCTGAACTGTTGGAGGGTATCGGGGAAAAAGGTACAACATAACCTTTAGATATTAACCTCTGCAGCATTATGCAAGTCTTTTGTGATGTCTAGCCAGGCTTTCTTGTGCAGGGATAGGCAATCCCCAACTGCCTCCAGAGATGGACAGTAAGGACTCCATTCAAAGTACTGACAGAATCTGTCCAGATCCCTGATTATGCGGACCACCTCTGTCATGGAAATGGCATCTTCCATTGGTGTTCCCCCTTCTGATTGGTGTTCTCCTGTCTGCCCCTGGAGGAATTATCTCCACATGGATCATGAAAGGGAGTCTGAGACTCTTTGAACATATATTTCTGCCACCTCGTTAGTTCCTAGAAAAGGACGTTTAAGAAGTAGACAAACATACACCCATTCTTGTTTGCACCTAGACAGTGTATCTTTTACCTTGAAGCCAAATAATGAGGTTCCATAAAAGGGCACACTGAAGAAAGATTATTTAAATGGTTCTGCAAAACCATGCAAGCGCATCCAGGCATGTCCCTAATGTTAATGCCTGGACCCAACACCGGTGAGGTACCTTCAGCAGCATGAGAGGTTCACCTCATGAACAAATTAGACATAGACTGGAGGGCAGCCAACTGTGAAGAAATGGTATTCCCTTCCTCGGAGGATATGGACCCCGAAAGAGATAAAGTAAGCTCCTTGATCAAATCTCTTTGAAGGCTGGTAAAATGTCTGAAATAATTCAGTGACCTTAAAGCAAAGGTTGCAAAGAAATAGACACACTTTTCAAAACCTGTCCAGCTCCCTAGACTCCCTGTTAGGGGGGGTGGACAGAAGAACTTTATTCTGCTAGTTCCTTTCTCATGGCTGCTGTGACACCCATGGTATCAATGGTCACTCCTTTACTTGAGTGAAGACAGTCTTTTGGGTGTGCAAGGATTTTGTCTGGTCCCTTGGGAAGAGGCTTGACACAGTCTGGTTCCTTCCACACCTACCGAGAGACCAGATCTGTAACGTCATTGGTGGGTGAAGTTACCCAGGAGGTAGATGGGTCAGATCTGAAAGGCCCCAGAAACAATGTTTCCTTTCAGGAAGGATTATCAGGAGACCAACCACCTCTTTGTTTAAGGAGTTCCAAGATGTCTCCAAAGGAGACATCAAGTGGTAACCCTGGGGAAGCTTCCCCTCATCAAAATCAGTGTCTTCAGAGACAGACTCTTGTCTAAGTGCTTACTCTTGCACATTCTCTTCCAAGGAACCTCCTCAGTGGGATTCTCCGGGGAGGTATTGGAAGAGATAATGTTACCCTGATAGTTGGACTGCAGGGTGGCTTGGGCTGTCCCTGTGGAAGAGATAAACGAGGTTCAGGATGCAAAACCAAATGAGATAAAGAAGTCTCATCTGAAGAAGACATGGTCATCTGATCTCTAGGCATAGAGACGACTCTCTCTCCACTACCTCGAAACAGAGTGCCTATGGGAAGTAGAAACCAATGGCTCCGATGAAGGACCCTGTTGGATCATTGGATTCCGACATCCAGTAGGCAACACCTTTGATGAGGGAATCAGAACCAAGCTAACGCCAATGTTCTGAGGGGAAGAGACTGCTCCAACAGTTTCGGAGTTGACTCCAACACCCCGGAGCCACTGTCAATGCTTCAGCTCTCGGCGTCCTCCGGCTCTGAAGTACTCAGTGGCATACAACTCAGAGAAACTACTGGAGTTAAAGAAACAACAATCTTTGGATATGAGGAAGATGGACCCAAGGATTTCATATCCAATGGCTCCAATACTGAAGGACAGATTGGAGGAGATATTAAAGGTGGTGTGGATGTATGATGGCTCTCAGGACCAGACAGGGTTGGAGCTGAAAGAACTCCCATCTGAATTTGTGTATGAGGATCTTCCTCATCATCCTATCCACATCTGCTTCGGAGAGGCTTCTGGAGGATTGCAGATAGGAAGCCATTGATGAAGGCCTTGAATGTCATCTAGGTGACTGTTCAAGCAACAGAAAAGCTAATCTGGATGACATATGCTCCACGAGTAAAGGTGGAGTATGAATCCGAGGTGATTTTTCAAAAGTTCAGCTGATGGCTCCGATGAAGGAGCTGAAGTTGACTCCAATGTAAGATGCTCAGGGAACATTTTGCATGAATCTTTAGCAACAGAGTCTCCCTTCTTGTTCTGTTTCTTAGGGGTTTGAGCCCCAGCAACCAGCGTAGAGTGTTTGGCAGGGAAAAGCCCCCTAAGTATAAGTGTATTCTTTCTATCGATCAAAGCTCCAAAGTTGAAGCCTTTACAAATTTCACAATCTACAGCTAGTGTTTGGGACCACACATTCTGCGTTGGCATCCAAATTTGGAATTTTTTTCCCAAAAGCCACACATTTTTTGAAACTGGATGGTTTGTTCGATATATTGAAATGCTGAAGCAAAATTTATAAAAACAACAATTCACTATAAGAGGAAAATTAAGGTTAGAAAGGAATTTTTAACAAGGAAATAAAGAGAAGAAAAGAAGGGAAAACATTAACAACAACAGTAATAAAAAGTACTAAGATTAGTACAGAAAGAGAAGACTACTAATGATGGTATAAACAGATATTCAATGAGTACGAGAAAAAAGGCCTAATATATAAATTTTACAAGGGTAAAAGGGAGGAAAGAAAAATGAAATTAAACCCAATTAAAGCAAAAACTATAGATTAGACAATATACAAATTTTAGGAGTGTGCAATCTACTTAGGGGTTTCAGCCCCATCAATGACGGCAAACAAGATCTGAGGTATGTTAGGTTGGCAGGGCATTGTGGGTAAAGGGAGGGGCTTGAAATTTCAAGATTCTATGCTCTGGAAGAAGAGGCTGAGTTGGATCCGATCCCAGCAGTTGAGGAATGAATGAAAATGGACAATATCAGATCAATATTTTTCACAGTGTATATGTTTTGCAGTAAAATATCAAACAACTTCCTCAGCAGGCTTACAGCAGGGAAAAAGAACTTGTTTGAAGGACTAAAAAAACTGTATTAGATATGTAGACAACAAAGCAGTCTCAAAACAGAAGCAGTGAGAATCCAGTGGAAAGTGGATACACAGTCATATATCGAAAAAAAGAAGTTATGTCTTACCATAACATTCCATCTGTGTTGTTCATTTTATTCATTCATTACTGATGGGTATCAGTTCCATCCTTGGAACTGAGTCATCTGTTGTATCAAGCTTGCGCCAGCCAGAAAACTCTTGAGCTAAGCTTTTACCCATAGTGCCCCTCTCCACATTACCTCAGATCGAGTTTGCCAGTAAGGACAGAACAGGTTACAGACAGAAAAGGCGGAGGCTTTTTCTGAGCAATTTCCTTAGTATAGGAAGGACCATAATCGAACCTCCAAGAGTCTTTAGGAGGGGGATGGTGGGAGAGTTGTAATGAATGAATGAAGATGAACAACATAGATGGAACATTATGGTAAGACATAACTTCTTTATCTGATGTTGTTAATCTTCATTCATTAATTACTGATGGGACAGAGTCCCTAGCTACCTTGTTTCCTGGAAGGCCTTATGGAAGAATGTTCCTGAGTACCATTGAACCAAAGGAGGCTCTCCCCCTGGAGACTATATCCAATTTGTAATGCATGATAAAGGTATGAGGTGAGGCCAATGTTGCTGCTGCACAAATGTCATGCATGGAAGCTCTAGCATGGAAGTCACAGAAGTTGCCTCTGATCGAGCAGAATTTGCTTTGATCTTAGATGGTATACAGACAGACTTTGTTACTATGATACACAAAGGAAATGCAATCTCTCAACTATTTAGATAAGGTAACTCTGGATACTGATTTTCCCATTCTTGGACCAGAGTAAGATATAAACTGTTGGTCAGATTTCTGTATTGATTTTGTTCTGTCAAAGTAAAAACTTAGTTGTCTGTGAACATTGAGCAAATACAAAGTATACTCACCCTTATTAGAAAAATTTAGGAAGAAGACTGGTAGAGCAATTGTCTGGTTAATAGTTAGATCAGAAATCACTTTAGGCCAAAAAGAGGGATTAGTCCAAAGTGATACTCTGTCTCTATGGAAGATCAGGTAGGGACGTTTTGTGCATAAAGCTTGCAATTCTGAAATTCGTCTAGCTGATATAATGGCCACCAAAATCAAAGTTTTCCATTACATGAATTTTAAGTCACAGTCGACTGCAGGTTCAAATGGGGAGCTGGTTAAGGTTTGGAGTACGAGGGTCAAGTCCCATGGCTCAATTGACTGATTAAAAGGTGGCCTGATATGTACAACACCCTTTAAAAAGGTTTTACAGAGTCAGTGAGAGAGTAAGGAAGAGCCTTCAAATCCATTATGGAAATTGGAGATAGCTGAAAGGTGGACTCGAATAGAAGAAGCTGCAGCTCCGAATTCAAGAAGATTCGATAGATAATCTAAAATTATGGGTATTGGTGCTGAAAAAGGATTCATTCTCTTTATACGAGACCAAGAAATGAATTGTTTCCATTTACTAAAGTAAAATTTTCAGGTGAACAATTTATGAGAAGCCAAGAGGATGTGTCAGACCAGGGAGGATAGGTTGCTTTGCCTGGCAATCAATGGAAGTGGAGAAACCAAGCTGTCAGCTTGAGACTCGACATATTCGGATGTGTCAAACCCTGTGAATGCGACAGCAATTCTGGAGTTGGGTCCAGAATCTAGGGTTGATGTAGAGGCCAGTAGGGTACAATGAGGATTACTTTGCTTCTCAACTGAAGAGCCTTCTTTAAGAATTGCAGGATCAGAGGAAGGGGAAGATGAGCATAAAGAAGTCCCGTGGGCCAATCATATAGAAGAGCATTTTTTGGGGACTCCCCCTGTGGGGGGATTATGGCAAAGTTGCTGCTTCATTTCTGATTTGGGGGGACGAGAATAGATCGCAGCAAGGCTAGCCCCAGCAGCTGAATATCTTCGCCGCTATGACAGAATTGAGGGACCACTCGTGAGGCAGGAGAATCCATCTGCTCAACTTGTCTGCAATTACGTTGGAATCCCCGGGAATGTGCATTGCTACCAGAAAGTGGTCGGAAGCTATCGCCCATTGCCAAATTCTCATGGCTTCTCGACATAACGGGTAGGACCTGGTTCCTCCTTGCTGATGTACCAGACTACTGACATGTTGCCGGACTGATGGCAATCATTCAGGAAAGGAGAACAGACTGAAAAACTTGTAATGCTAGAAGCACTGCTCTCAGTTCTAGAACACAGACATGCAAATTGGCCTCCATGGATGACCAAGTGCCTTGGACCATCCTTCCATGATAGTGCCCCCCACCCGAGCATGGAGGCGTCCGTGGTCGCTACGGCTTTGGACTGCGAAGGGGAAAAGGGTCGGCTCCATAGAATTTGTTCTGGCTTCATCCACCAAATTAGGTCTTGCTTGCACTGATTGGTTATCCTGATCTGAAATGACGTGGGTACGTCTAAGGGGGACCATTCTGTCAGCAGTAGCCACTGAAGGAGCCTTATGTGTAATCTTGCCAATGGGACCATCGTAATGGATGCTGCCATGGACCCTAATAGCTGGAGAACAGATCAGGCCAGAACTTGGTTTTGGTTGTCACTTGGAGCTGTGACATGAGTTTCTAAAGCCTGTGAAGGGGAAGGTAGACTTGACAAGACTGGATATCGAACTCCGCCCCTATGAATTCCAGTCTTTGAGATGGAGTAAGGTTGCATTTGACCTCATTCA
This sequence comes from Protopterus annectens, assembly GCF_019279795.1. Classification (NCBI taxonomy): domain Eukaryota; kingdom Metazoa; phylum Chordata; order Ceratodontiformes; family Protopteridae; genus Protopterus; species Protopterus annectens. The sequence continues at coordinate 716,235,250 of NC_056731.1, forward strand.
CTGTTATCCCTAGGTGGTTCAGAAGCTGTTGGGTATAGTGAATCGCTGAAATAAGTTGATGCTTGGTTGGGGCAGTAAGGAGCCAATCACCTAGACAGGAAACAGCCAGAATCCTCGCAGTCTCAAGTGAGCTGTTACCACTGCCATGCATTTGGTGAACACTCTGGGTGCTGTAGAGAGGCCAAAGGGCAGTGCTTGAAACTGGTAGTGACTGGCTCCCAGCCAGAAGTGGAGAAATCTTCTGGAGCATTTGTCCTTTATTATATGGTAATATGCGTCCTGAAGGTCTATAGAACATATCCAATCATCTTTTCCCAGGAAGGAAGTATAGATTGTACCTTGACCATCTGGAACTTTGCTTGTCTGACAAATTTGTTTAGGATACGGAAGTCTAGAACTGGCCTCCAGTCCTGTTTTCTTTGGCACTAAAAAGAACCTTCCCCCCATTCATGAAGCTCGGCGTAAGGCTTGCGCCGGCCGTGCGGCGCATATATGGAGTAGTAGCGCCACATGCATATTATTGAAGGTGCGCTGCCACCACATCCACGTGCATAGGACACGTGCGCGAGTGCATGGGGCGTTACTAAGCTGCACCCGGAGGTGTGTCAATGTCGGCTGTTGATGAGCAACCTAAACTGCTGAATATTATAGTCTGCCTGCAATAGTAATCGCACCTATCAGTCTCCGTGGATAATGAAACGTATGCAAAGCATGCAAAACAGTTCCCGGCCACACAAAATTGAGAACCAAACAGAAATGCACGCAACACAATATGAGTTTCCGTCCATGGAACAAGTGGATATTTAAAATCGTGTGTCCGTAATGTTCTGCACTGTAAGTAGTTATACCCAGTGGAAGTGAAGCGCATCATGTCAGCGCACCGCCAATACACACGTCTAACCCCATGGGCAGGGTCACCAGCAGTCCCACAGTGGTAGTGATAGTACACAGCTGGGCAGTTGTGGCCATATAACAACCGTAAAGAAACCTGACAGTCCATATTGTATACCAAACTCACACAAACATATGAATATTAAAATGTGCCATAAACATGAACAGGAACGTAACCGGCATATACACATAGGATGCTATATGCGGAACCAGGACATCCAAATGCAGAACCCATGCATGCAAATGCAATACGCAACATCCCCTGTATAGCACATAACCCGCACCCATGTCCGAATGTCCACCAAATCCAGCTACCAGCCTTGCGCAGCCGTACACCTACACATAGCGAGTATTCCCCATATGTAGTAGGAAGTATCATCCTAGGCAGTGTCAGGATTGAAAATATGTATCCCACGTTTGTAAACATCCCATCACAGTTACGTAAATCCAAATGCCCGAGCGTTCTTGTTTTGGCAAAATGTGTGTACATCCCGCATGGGATAAGTAACCTGTTGAAACATCAGAGTTGTTTACACGCCACGGTGTCTAGTACTGTACACATCTGGACAAAACATGTATGTATAGTCACGGTACAGTTCAGTTTCTAGACAGACATGCAAAACATACTACGCAGGATGGAACACCTGTCCACCATGCAGGTCTCCCCACTAGGGTTGCCACCTGTTCAGATGCCCAAGGTGGGACACCTTTTGTAGAAATGTGAGAATTTGCAGGATAAAACATACCCCCAGCCAGTGCAAAGGACAGAATTACACTTGTTTGCCAAAATAAAAGCTTATTTCATAGCATTTGAATTGCTTATGCTATTTCAAATAATAGTTATGTGTTTCAGATACAAAATACCTGTATCATGCAACTATTAAAGAAAATAAGAAATATACATTTGTCTTAAAATCACAGGACATTTGCCATGTCTTAGGTTTCGTCGCAGGACACAACTGTACAAAGTGGGACTTCCCCTCGCAAAGAGGAACAGGTGGTAACCCTACTCCCCACTGAATTATCGACAGTATATATTCAACTCAATCACATACCGACACCACCTCTCAACCTATTACAGCAACAAAATCTGGACAAAGCCTAAAATTATGGGTGGACAAATAGGTACAGATGTAAATACTGCTCTCACAAACTTCGAAAGTTCACAGAATAATAGTATGTACATTAGCATGAAATGTTATGAAGGATGTGGGGTAGTCCCCGAGTATTACAGAGGTCCGTACATTTTTACAGTAACAAACCTTCACATATGTTTACTGTACTACTGCATACCTGTAGTTAATTCATAGTTAATTCATGTCCAAAGTAATAATCCTCATATGAATGAATACAGGAAATAGTCAAATGTGAATGGGAACACCACTCACCGTGGATTATGTATTGTAACCACCCCCACCCATATTATGTATTGCCAACATTATAAGCTGCTGACAGGTGCCCAAACACCTGTGTCTGTAAACACAGAAAAAATGTTTAAAATGGACAAACTCTGTCCATGTGCTTTGTCTGACACTTGAACACGGTCAGGGCAGTTCCGTTCACCAGGCGGACAAGCCTAAACCCAGATCACCACATGAACACCCTGACAATTAAAGACTTGTATGTGTCAGGACTATAAGCCTTGGGGTTCTGAATATCCCTGCAGTGATTAAATATGCAGCTTGGGTCCAGAGCAGTAGGGAATAGGGAATATGTAATATGTAGTACTGCATTTTTCCCAGCAGGAGAATGGATGCCTGTGTCATAAGTGAAGCGGTGAGGCATATGTTAATGTAGCTATGTACTATGGGTATACATATAAATGAGTCAGAACACCAAAAGTATAGAGGTTACAGCATCCGGCCAATGTGAATGCAGTCCTGGTTCAACTTCGACTACAGCACATATAATGTTAAAGTGTAATGAATGCGTCTGTGCTGTACAGACATTTAAATATGTAAAGGTGAACGTGTGTTTCGCATATGTCCGTTAACCGGATTACAGATATTTTACTGGTACTGTCACAAGTAATAAAGCCCACATAAGCACAAAGACTTAGTAAACATATGTAACCCACAATAAGCATATGCATGTGCGCCTGCGCGTAACCCACAATAAGGAAATGCAAGTGCGCCTGTGCGTGTGTAATCCGCTCACAGCATAGCAAATGAATGCTGGTTTCTACACGTAATGTCTATATATGGATATATACATTTGTGTATAGATATATATCCAAACTAAATCAATATATGAAATAAAGAATGTACATATATATATATATATATATATATATACATATATATATATATATATATATATACACATATATATATATCTACACACAAACACATACATTAATTGATATATACCTAACAAACATATAAACAAATGTCCTCGTAGATATAACACATGTACATAAATAGGTTACATCATAGCTAGTATGGATAGACATACAGACATGCAATTAAGGTAAATACACTGCTGCTCCCAAAACTATTGCCCGGAAAGTATCAGTGTGCCAGATCTTCAAGTCCTACTCTTTAAACATGGATATAGGTGTCCTTTGCAGGACCCCAAAAATTGTGAATCTATACACGCACTGTCCTGTAATGATTGCTGCAAAGAAGTGTCATCCACAACTACAATATAGCTGTACATGCAACAGTAGCTTGTGCAAGTGTAATAACCCATGGGTTGACAGAATGTATGACATATGTCCCGATATGCGGAGAGTGGATAGTGCTTAGAAGTGTCTTCATACTTCATTATCACTCACATTAAATATGTGTTATGACTACTGTGGAGGGGTGTCAGGTCTGGGAATCATGGGTATGCAATAATGGGCCTAGGTGTTGGTTGGCACAGATTCATGAGGTCCACCCCATGGGAATGATTAATATTCCTATGTGGGTATAGCAGATGCCTATAACTTCCAAAAATGAAGAACCCATCTACTGGATATTGTGTAAACTATTAGGGGAAGATGTAGGGACTTATATTAGTGTAGTGTAAGCAATTATCATGGACATACATGCGTACAATTAAGATGGTAACCATACCCCTCAACCCATCAGAATAAGACATCTGGACAAAGGCATTTTAAAATAAGTACAAATGGGGAATATATCAAATATTCCTCTTACAAAGTCAGAACATTGATAGAATAATGGATCATTCATTAGTATGAATGTTTTGAGGGTTATTAATTATAAACTACTAATGTCTGTCATTATTGTCTAACCCCACAGTCCCTAATGACTTGCCACTAAATTACCAGAAAGGCACTATACTATTAAAAAAGGAACAAAATTATAAGTCTAAGTTCGGGACATTTACCCAAAATGTGTACAGTTGAGAGGTATGAAGGTAAACCTGACCTAAATAAATGTACAGAACTAGTGAGATTAGGTGGACAGGTGTGAAGAAAGACGTGATGACAAATGACAAAACATGTATAAGTCAAAAGCATGTACCTCGATAAATTTGATGAATACTTATGCCCTGTGATAGTCAATGTGGAAGGTTAATAGAAACAACATAAATGTGTCCCTCAGTGTGCTATGCAGTGTCCTCGATACAGTGTTCAGTCTCCCACACTCACATGTGAGTTCTGCCACTGACGGAAAGCACAAATACCGGCAAACACATAAGGTAGATGATAGCAGAATATGTTATGATTAGCACCTGTTGGTTTTTGTGAGGAGCACAACACTCTGGGCGGGTGTGTCCTACAAAAGGAATGTAATGGCATCTGGCCTGTGATTTCTTCATATATTGTGTGTAGTGGTGTAGTAAAATGACATATCTTGTATCAGAAACAGATACATGTTATAGGAAACAGTATTATCGACTATACTACTACAAGACAAATCTGAAGGTATGAAAAGCACTGAAGTAGTCAGTTTAGTATTGACCGCAGGTATGTGTTGACTTGTCAAATGTCACAGCTGTACATATAGTTCCTATAGGGCTGTCACCTCTACAAATGATGAAAGTGGGAGCTGCTCTGTAGAAATGAGACGTAGCAGGTCAAAACATACCTACAGTCATGCTTACTCCACAAATAGACATATTAGCGCACAGCCAAGCTTAGGTCAGGAATCACGAAGCCTTGGTCGGTGTGTACGAGAAGAGTTAGAGTAGAGCAAGGCAAGATGTCTGCCGAGCTATTCAGCAATATCCTGTAGGGGCGTGTAACACAGCCCCTAAAACGAACGTTACACGGACAATGTTAGGATATGCAAATTACCCCATTTGTAGGTGAAAGCTATGCAAATGATGTAAAATATGCGATACATGAAACAGTAAGCTGTCCGTGCAAGAGTACAGTTATGTGCAGAAATGTACACGGATGTTAACCGAGTAACGTTCTGCAAGTAGCTAAACGGAGCAATGTCATCTGCAAATAAAGGATGGATTTAGTTGAAGAAGCATGCCAATGGCCAAATATAAGGCCAGTGGCATGTTTTTCCATTGGAAATTAATAAAACTCTAGTTGTCCTCCCCTGATCTCCGGTGTTTAAGCGTAGCGCAGCGGCGCGAATACGCGCTATGTATACAAAACAAGACAAATATGTAAAATATACATACAAATTGTAATGTCAGTTAAAAGTTAGTATGTCATGCAGGTGAATGGCAAGCTGAAGACAACATGGTTACTGAGTAGTGGTTGCTATGTGTGGAAGCGCACTCTCAGAGATGTAACCAAGCATTAGTAGGCAATCCTATGCAATTGAGGCTGAGGATAGTGAAGCACAATTTGTCATGCCATATGGGCCAAGCCTCTACAGTATAAGAGTAGGTTAAGGGGACTATCAGCGTAAAAGATAGGTGACATCATCATCATGAGTGTGCATGTATAAAACACTGTAATCTTATTGGAGCAGTGTGTCACATGTTTGCTGTCAGTGACTCATCAGTGGAAGAGGCGTGTTATGATTTATCCTAGGTAAAGTCAGGAAACTGACGGTGTACGCCATGGATATCACCGAAGTTTCTTGCAAACCTGCTGAAGTGTGCTTGCGCCCGTGCAAGCCTGTAAGCCCGAGTAAGCATGTGTGCATGTGTGTCTGCCCGTGTGCGTGAGTTGAAGAGCGAGTAAGCTACTGTAAGATTATTGAAGCCCGTGTAATGTTGTGTAAACTAGTGTAAGTGTTTGTACGCATGTATAAGCCTGTGTGCACATGTGGAAGCGGATGTGCACTTCACTGTGCTCCTATGCGCGGCGCCGCTCACTGTGGACACAAACAGTGAAAAGGAAGGTAAACAAATAGCAGTAAGTTAACCAAGGAGAACTACCACAGCTAGCAGGTGAAAACAATCAGACTGAGTATATTACACAGCCAGTACAGTAGGCCAGCACAGCACAGCACATACAACTCTACAAACAGCATTCCACCATGTTTTTCTCAGACACACTGCAACACTGTAGTATACTAAGAGAAGTGAAAACTGTAAAAGCTTAACTGAGACAACATAATGTTAGGGGCTGCCATTGCTATTATACATCAACATATGCAACATGTGGAGGGTTGTGCCAATGTGAATGCTGCTCAGCATCACACAGTGAGTAGACGGACAGGAGTGTGCAGGCACAGGGTAACCTACCAGGGGCTACATGAGCTGGAGATAGTACAGTGCTATAGAGTGGACAGAGACCTCCTGCAGAAGATTGTGGAGCTGTGCAGGCCATGTCTCACACACAGAACCAACAGAGGGAAACCTATCCCAGTGGAAACCAAGGTATGTGTTGCCCTAAGGATACCAGCAACAGGTACCTTCCAGAGATCAACTGGTGATATGTTGTGGATTTTACAAACATCAACATCCAGGGTACTGCACCAGTTCATGAATGCCATGACAGCACATGTCAGTGATGATGTATATATCCCCAATTCCCGTGAGGTACTGGGCAGTAATATGTGTCTTTTCCACACAATAGTGGAATACCCTAAGTACTGTGTGCAATACACTGCACGCACATATGCATCAAAGCACCAGCCAGTGAGTGTGGTAGGGCCTACATCATCCACAAGAGCTTTCCCTCCATGAAGTGGTGGTTTGTGTGTGATGGCCAGCCCATAATAATGAATGTGTGTGCTGGATGCCCTGGAAGCTGCAATGCTTCCGATATGTGGCATCTGACGCAGCTGTACAAAACATTTGGCAATGGGGACAACCCTCATGGTCACCTAGTGGGGGATGCTGGATGTGCAGTTCAACTGTGGCAGATGACACACATCAGAAATTCACACACACATGAACAGGAATGCCATAATGAGGCACACACACAAACAGAAACTATACTCTAGCATGTGTTTGTGTTGCTCAAGTCACAGCTCTGGTGCCTGGACACATCTGGTGGAGCATTAAAGCACTTGTCAACTACATGTACCAGAACTGTCCGTGGCCTAGGTCATCTGTGTCACACACACACACACACACACACACACACACACACACATGACAGTTTATATACATAGTGTGAGTGACTGTTCATGTATGTGTATTACTGCAGAACAGTTCAAACACAGCAAAGTATGTCAATAATGGACATTCATCATAGTTGTACAACCACCTTGGAGGATATGCATGCAGAACTTCCATTGCTTATGTGATACAGTGATGTACTTCAAAATACCAGTGTAAATGCAAATATCAAATGACAAATGACATAGCACTTATCTATATGTACACATTGTTACCCATTATACATATTGGGGTGTAATACCTATGTGTTACTGTAAGTAAAGTATGTGTAGTAAATGTGGATAACTGACTCTTTATAGCCTTATAAGTTTACAGCATGGGTTGGATAACACGTGTCTGTCTGTATGATACCCTTGTGTAGAATAACTGTCATGTGCAGAATGCATTCTAGGCCACAGTATGAATTCCTAGATGTGGACAGGAATATCCCTATTGTCTTTGCTTGTAACTAACATGGCTATATGTCAAACAGTAATGGTCCCAGCAATGTGTGGCGGTCAATACCAGTGCGTACTGGTATAGTATAGTACATGTAGGATCCTCATGCTACTGTGTGTCCTACATGTGTGGGTCAGTTGTGAAGATATCATATAACAATTGGTTATTCAGACTGTTGAGGTCGTGTCTACTACCATAATGCAAAACAATCACAGATAGTAACAGTATCACCCACAGCACTGTGTAAAACCATAGCAATCACACATGTGTAGACAAGTACAACAATATGTGTAGTATAATGCATACTGGCCACCAATAGAAACTATGCAGTGTTAACAGTGTGTAATACAGGGCATGTCACCATTCCAATGTGTCCACTATACATGTACATGCAGACAGTGCACCTTCACCATGTTCACATATAAATACATGAAAATCTGTACTACACACATCACACACGTACTGCACACTCTGAAACACATGCTGCCAATACTACACACATCAGTCAAATGGCACATGGATGGATAATACATCTTCAGAATTAACAGTGCTGTACACTATACTACATTAATGATCATAGCTGTAATGTATCATGCCTGCTTACATACACCTAGACGGAAATCACACTTTGTGTTAACAACATTGTAATATTATTACCGTGCTATGAAGCCACCCTGTGCATCAGCACCATGTTAGTCTGTACCTGCATCAATGTTACACATTACAAGAGGTGGCACAGGTGTCATCATATGCACAGGGTATGTAGTTTCTTTTCCAGAGCCTGTCATTGAACCATCCAATCAACATGTATGCAGTTGTGTGTGTGTGTGAGGGACAACAGGTTTTGCATGGCCCAATGTTGATGCAATGTGTGTGTGTATGTGTTCTCCCTAGCTGTTTGTTTTATGTGTGTCTCTGCATGTACACTGTTTCAGCATGTGTCAGCCATATACTGGAGGTTGTGGGACAGACACAGACTGTGCCTGCCAGACTGTACAGATCGCCATTTCTGGACATGGACACCCCTCCATGCATTCAACCATATTCCAGTCCTGCGCCTGGCAATGTATACACATTCTTGGGATCTGTATCACAACCTGTGGATAAACGGGTGTCAGTAATGTTAACCTGATTTGCATAGTATTGTCATTTAATACATAGTTATATGAGCCATACTCATCCTCCAAAGTAATAACCACTGCTGACTGCTGCTGAGATGTGCACATGACCGTTTAAAGGTGCTGTACTATCATTGTTTTCAATGTCCCTTGTAATACCCAGCAACAAAATAACTGGTCACTAAACAACTATAACCCAGGATCACTACAGCACACAGTATGTGCACTATCACAGAGCCATAGCACATTCAGATACATCCAAGGTGATCATGTACAGATAATGCAGCACATTCAATAGTGCTAATATCCACATACATATTACAAATATATATATATATATATATATATATATATATATATATATATACACACACACACACACACACACACACACACACACACACACACACACACACACACACTTGGCAGGGCTGGGAGTTGAACATACACCTAACTACCTTATCACACTACAGCATTACACAATTACAGAACGCGCTACCGAGATTACTGAACACAGCACTCCCAGAGGCATACGTCTAGGTGGGTGACATCATCCGCAAAGGCAAAGACGCCGATAGGGAATGTATGTGTTGTGAGGCATCTAAAAGCATTACTGTGTCCTCAGGCAGCTGGAAACACAAACATACACACACACACACACACACACACACACACACACACACACACACACACACACACACACACACACACTTGGCAGGACTGGGAGTTGAACATACACCTAACTACCTTATCACACTACAGCATTACGCATTTACAGAACGCGCTACTGAGGTTACTGAACACAGCACTCCCAGAGGCATACTTCTAGGTGGGTGACATCATCTGCAAAGGCAAAGACGCCGATAGGGAATGTATGTGTTGTGAGGCATCTAAAAGCATTACTGTGTCCCCAGGCAGCTGGAAACACACACACACACACACACACACACACACACACACACACACACACACACACACACACACACACTTGGCAGGACTGGGAGTTGAACATACACCTAACTACCTTATCACACTACAGCATTACGCATTTACAGAATGCGCTATCGAGATTACTGAACACAGCACTCCCAGAGGCATACTTCTAGGTGGGTGACATCATCCGCAAAGGCAAAGACGCCGATAGGGAATGCATGTGTTGTGAGGCATCTAAAAGCATTACTGTGTCCCCAGGCAGCTGGAAACACACACACACACACACACACACACACACACACACACACACACACACACACACTTGGCAGGACTGGGAGTTGAACATGCACCTAACTACCTTATCACACTACAGCATTACGCATTTACAGAACGCGCTACCGAGATTACTGAACACAGCACTCCCAGAGGCATACTTCTAGGTGGGTGACATCATCCGCAAAGGCAAAGACGCCGATAGGGAATGTATGTGTTGTGAGGCATCTAAAAGCATTACTGTGTCCCCAGGCAGCTGGAAACACACACACACACACACACACACACACACACACACACACACACACACACACACACACACACTTGGCAGGACTGGGAGTTGAACATACACCTAACTACCTTATCACACTACAGCATTACGCATTTACAGAACGCGCTACCGAGATTACTGAACACAGCACTCCCAGAGGCATACTTCTAGGTGGGTGACATCATCCGCAAAGGCAAAGATGCCGATAGGGAATGTATGTTTTGTGAGGCATCTAAAAGCATGACCGTGTCCCCAAGCAGCTGGAAACACACACACACACACACACACACACACACACACACACACACACACACACACACACTTGGCAGGGCTGGGAGTTGACCATACACCTAACTACTTTATCACACTACAGCATTACGCATTTACAGAATGCGCTACCGAGATTACTGAACACAGCATTCCCAGAGGCACACTTCTAGGTGGGTGACATCATCCGCAAAGGCAAAGATGCCAATAGGGAATGTTTAGAGAGTGAGCAGTCTGAAAGCATATTACTGTCCCAAGGTAGACGTAAGCAAACACATGACAGTGCTGTCATCGGGGCAACTACATATCTATGGAGCACTACAACACTAAATAGATACGGGATGCACCACAGACAGTACACCCTTCGAGACAGCAACAAGTGTGTTCAATGTAGGCATCCATCGTGACATTGAAAATGGACATCTGTTGCCTGGATGACCACCATGGCTATACAGGATGTCAATGGCCATGCCCACACGCTTAGTATCACACGTCTGTTTGGAATGTACTGTGTGTCCATCTACACAACGGCATACTAGGCATGCTCACACACTTAGCAGTTGCAAAGGGCCATCATGCATGCACACGAAGTCTAATCACGGAAGGGCGCAGTGTGGAATGTACTGTGTGTCCATCTACACAACGGCATACTGGGCATGCTCACACACTTAGCAGTTGCAAAGGGCAGTCTTGCATACACACGGATTCTAAATACAGCAGGGCAGTATGGTATTACTGTCCCCACGTACGTGAAGGCCACTCACATGTATTGACCAGTACACACTCAGGAGCTATCCCAATTGTCCCAGGTGCAGATCACAGAGGTACACACCACAATCTACAATGTAGCTGTCACACATCGCCATGTCATTGGACCAGCAATACACAGCTATACATTCACACAACACAGTGTGACCCATGACCAGTGGACTGTACATAGGTCTTCAGCAACTGTGCAGACTACCCATCTACTGACAGGGTTCCATCATGTGTTATGCATTGCAATGATACCACTGTACATAACCAGGTCGGCTCTACACATACCAGGGGCCCTGGGACTTACACAGCTGTGACAGATGACTGTCGCTGTACACCAACGAACACACATGTTTGGCTATGTCATACATGCAATTGCAGTGGATATGTGCATGGACCACACACACAACACATATGTACACAGCATAGCTTTTGCTGTCTTCTGTGCAGACAAGTGGCTATAGCAATCATACATACGCAAATGGAAGGTGGGTCCATGGTTGTTGAATGCTAACAGTACATGAGGTAGCAATGTTGACCAAGGACACATTCCCTCTGTACTAGTTACCCATGACACCCATCATATCATACAACAGTCCATGTGTTATGTATGTCAACACACATGTCCACCAATTGCAATACATTCAAACATGGTGATATGACAGGCATGTAGGACCAACACACATGTACAATCTATAGTGTGCATGCAGCTACCATGCATGTACAGTAGCTGATGTAAGTAACTATTCTGTGCCTAACTACAACATGCAGTTGCAATGCCACCCCATCATTGACACCTGTATATGGTGACATACTGACAGTATGGTAGGATGTACAGCAGGTATGGTTGTATGTGTGTACATAAAGTGGTGCTGCACCTGTGTAGATGGATGTTTGCCAGGGACGGCTCACAGGTGTGTCACACACCATCCAACCATGAAATGTGCAAACAGTACGCTATGTTACTGTTACGTGACGGTGGAGACATAACACCTACACAGCAGTCAGGTGTTACCGACAGTACGTCACTTGACACCTGTAACACTTACATCCTCCCGTGTGCATATAGCAGCACAATTGCCAAAGGTAGCATTGGTACACATAATGCGGATAATACTGCTGCATGTCTGTCAGATGGATCATCATATAGCAGGTGTATCATTCACAGTACAGCCATGTGTGTTTGCTTGTGTGACCATATATGCCACATATGGTGTGGAATACAACCTACTTGTCACACACCCCTATACACTGTTGTACAGATCTGTACATACTGCAGTGTGGAAAGCATGACGTAGGCAGGTGTGGTGTGTGTATCACACACATCAGCTATCCAAATGTGTACGACATTTGTGGTCTCCACAGTGTGTGTGTGTGTGTGTGTGTGTGTGTGTGTGTGTGTGTGTGTGTGTGTGTGTGTGTATGTAGGTATGTATGGCTGTCTGGTGCATGGAGTGAGGGTGTATGTTACCATACAGAACACACAGGATCCCTAACCCCTCATGGTCATGCAGTCCACTACCCTGTTGAAGCCATCGGTCTCAGCCGAACTGGCTACCTGTACATTTTATTTTTCTGTGTCGCATTGTGTGGGTGCACAGTACTGTGAGGGTGTTGACCACATAGGTAAGGGTCCTCACCTCAACACTATGGGGTGTGCGTTATAGTGTTGTTGACCCCATTAGTGTGAGCATGTTCCTGTAATGTGACAGGGTATTACTGCTACACAGTGAGGCCTCATGCTATCAAGTGGTCTCTAACATTATCATTGGCCAGACCGCTGTGTACAACCCGTGCACCATGTCAACATACCTGTGATGTGACCTGGTATGGATGTCACGTCTCTAGCCACTGTAGCCTATTAAACTGCCCACATGCTTCTGGATCAGTATATGTGTGGACATCTGTGGTATGTTAGACTTTACGACAGTCAGGCTGAGGCTACGTATAGCATGCTAATATTGCCATATGTCCCTGTGAGTACTCCACAGTTACACATGGGAGACTGCAAGCAGTGCTACCTGTAGGCACATACAAGTAGACCATAAGGAGGAAACCAGGGCATCATTACCAACATTCTGTTACTGTTGTTACTATGACAATACTGTGAACATATAACAATGCATGCTAACCTGTACTACATGGTATGTCTGGTGAATGTCAACAGTACACAACTAATGTAATATACACGTCTCTCACTATTCTCACACAACTATTGTAATATACACTTCTCTCACTATTCTTAAACAACTAATGTAGAATGCACTTTTCACTATTCTGTTCACCCTGTGCATCAGACCATTTGAGCATATCCCTGCATCGATGGTGTGGATGAAAGGGATGCGGCACAGGCTTCATCATATGCACAGGGTGATAATGTTTGCCAGGGGCATAGGCTGCACCAATGGATGACATCATGTGTGTGGGTAAGGGCCAGTGATATGATTGGACATGTCTGTTCAGTATGCATGTGGTTTTTGTTGTGCCCTACAGATGTCTTTGCTGTGTGCGTGTATGTGTGCTCACAGTTCTGCCTTTTGTGATGCCTACATGGGGTATTATTGACATCTCCAGTTTGTACAGACCAGGTTGTACAGCTCACTGTGTCCGGCCATGGCCACGTGACCTGTGCCTGCCAGGGGATGCACGGGCACTACCAGGCAGAGGTACAGATTGGCTACTGTCCGATGACACATGTCCACTGGAACCGTGTCCCCGCTGAGAATGTCCAGGGCCACGTCCACATGGCCTGCTGTGTCCTGGTGTGGACAGCGCAGCACCAGCTGCACTGCTACTGCTACTGCTACTGGCACTATGGGAGTGGGCATGTGAGGTGACATGTTCACGTTGACCTGCACTAGGTGGTGTGGCTGGCCTACGTCCACTTGGCCTACGCCTCACTCCTACCAGATGTTCCAGCACAGACAGCTCACACTCGCGGATTGCCATGCCGCGGTTAAGGATTTCAACCATGTCACCCAATCGCCAGTCCAGAACATCAGCAATCTGCTGTTGAGCATTTGCCAAAGCCTAGATGTTGTTATTTAGGGTACGGATAGCAGCCCTCTGCAGCCTCTGCCCTTCTCTGGTCTGCTGTTCAGCACATGCCTGTGCCACCATTACAGTCTGGAACATGCATCTGGTGATACCAGCTGTTGCGCTCTGTCATGCAGGTGCATGTCTGCCAGAGGTCCTCTTACGAGCAGCACTGGCCACATGCCTGTGTGGCACATCTGCAGTCATTACACTGACAACATGGTGTGTAGACACACCTTCTGTAGCCACCACACGTTCCTGTTCCACGCTAACAGACACTGACTGTCCTTCCTCTATGGCCACTGGTGATGCGGTATGTGTTGGCAGCAGAACTGTGTGCGGGGAAGAGGGGGACATAGCTGGGATGGCAACTGTTGGCACAGATTCAGCCCCTGACAACCCTGCCTGTACCTCATGCATATGCTCAGCACTGCTAGTATCTGTGGGGACACTAACATCAGATGGACCGCAGGAGGGTAACGCACCTACATCACCTGTGAATGCAAAGAAAGGCTCTAAATTACAATAGGCACACACACACACACACACACACACACACACACACACACACACACACACACACACACACACACACACACACAGACACACCATGCATGTGATTTGACAGATGGCATGCAGCATGCCTGTGGTACAGCAGAGGGCATGCAGCTCAGACATTAATAGTGTTAGTAAGCATACCTCCCTGGGGTGCACACTACAGCAAGCAGGTGTCATATCAGTAGCCATGCAGTTCACACAATCATGGTAGTATGCATGCATCCCCGTGATACACCATGTGGACCAGAACAGGATAACAGTACACATGGCTGATGTGACCTTGACATGTACTCTGCTGATGTGTGCATTAACATGCATACATGTCTGACACAATGCTGTCCTGACACATGTACAGCATCGTAATGGGCATCACATTGTGGTGTTGTCTGTATGCCCTACAGATAGAATGCATGTTTAGCAAATGTGCATGAGCATGGAAGGGTAGTGTGAGCCATCTACATTGCTATACAGTGTGAAGTACAGACACTGTGCCATTGCATGGCATCTTGAGGCATCTGTATTGCTGTACAATGCATAATATGTATACACTGCATAGCCATAACTGCATGCATACCCATGACATAACTGTGGATTATGACCCACGATCCTGAGGTGTATACACACCAAACCATGCTGTGTCAAGTGACAGATCACTGGAGGACCTACAGCTGACACCCCTGCACAACAACTACAGGATCTTAGCTGCCTGGCAACCATGTCCACACATAGCGGACACGTCAATTCACCATTTTCCACCTGACATTGATGTACCACACACACACACAAGGTGCACAGCTAACGGTGATGTCCTACAGCAGCAAGGGAAATGTACAGTATCTGTGGCCTGATGTGGTGTCAATGTCTGTGGAAGCTGTACAGGTGACTACTGTCATGCTATGACACAGTCGTGATGTTCAACCGATCTTATATGGTAGACTTCAGTGACACCTCCACTAGCTGTGCACAGGCTGTTAGGATGTCCAGTGTACCACATCAACTGTATAATCAGTCAACTAAGGCTATAAGTGGACCATGTGTGGACAACGTTCAACAGGGTGTATACACATCGCATCTACTGTGTGGCTACGTGTCTCTGGCCATCCCCCATGGCCATGTGTGCACATGTGTTGGCCAAATGTGTGTGATGGCCATCTATCTCACATGTCTGTGTTGTCCCATATGACATACACCCATAGATGTCAGATATGTCACCATCCACAGGGCTATGCAGACAACGGGTTGTATGTTTGGTATGTGGGGTATGGGTCATGGGATAATGTGACAATATTGCAGCCAGAACACTACATGTCTGGGACATGTCAGATGGCACATCACAATGTGTGCACCCAATGCAGGGGCATACAACACAATGGTGACAACTGTGGGCTGCCCATATCACAGCTCACTGTGTGGTACTGTTTGCATACCACACATGTTGTTCCAATGCATACTACATATGCCTCCATTGTAGAACACCTCCACCGTTGTATGCACAACTGACCACACATGTAGCAATGACAAATACTGTGGTTTCAGGCTGGTGTATCATTTCATTTGTATATATTGCATATGGGTGGCCTGTGTAAATGATGGGTGCTGCGACCTGTATATCGTGACTGGAATGAACATCAAGTGTGCAAGTGTTAACTGGCCACATGGCAAATAGATCTATGCTTTAACATGCCTGATACTGATGACAGTCTTACCTGCAATGGACTCATGTCTGTGCGGCACACCAGAGGTACCTGTATAGGGGTGACACAGCAGTATGAACATTATTCATGACTGTATGACAGCCACAGGGTGCACTGTGCATGTTAACACATTCGCCTGTCTAATAGCATATAGTATGCACATGTGTGCATACACAGGGTAGCATACTGTAGTATGCAGCATGTGTGTCCACATACCTTGCATATGTTGTTACTTTACATAATGTACAGTGACACATGCAACTAAATGGGATATAATAGCCATATGTGCAGTACTGACTTACCAGGCAACTCCAGGCTCATTGGTTGGGAGACACCCACCTCCACGATGGCAGCTAGTGTTTGTGGATGCTGTTCCCTGGGTGTCCCCAGACTGGCCAGTAGCTCCTTGGTGTGTGTGAGTGGGGGCTGGGTTGGTGGCCCACAACCTGTTCAACCTTGTTCCCTGGCGATTGCAGTGGCACGCTGTTTTGCATGTCGTATCAAGTCCATGCAGTGTCTGCGCACCTGCTGGTAGGTGCGGTTATGGCCACCCACATCATTCACCCTCCTGCATAGATCCTGCCACAGGTCATCCCGCTGCTGGGCATGCTGTGGCACATGGCTGAACAACAAGTCATAGCTGTCATGGAGCTGTGGGATGAGGACATCATCCTCCTGGTGGCTGTATGCTGGGAGGCGTGTACGGGGCATTATCTGTAAGACATAATGATGGTGACAGGTCACAGTTTCAGAGATGTACAGAGATACTGCTGCACATACATTTCTATGACATCTACTACATCTGCACAGTTATCTTTGCAAAGCATCATGACACTGACATGACTGACGTGTTTGTGTCACACACATGTCACACCCATTATGCATTGGATATCATCACCATATATGTGTGTCACCTCATTACAGTGTTCATACTCCATGTAAATGCTGTCTTGCTGTGGGCATGTCTATTTGCCTGCACTTGTGTTCTTACCTATCTGCACATGCCTGGATATGTCCACGGTAATGCTGTTGACCTGGATGCTGTGTATATGTTACATATCAACACAGACACAGCCGTAATGGACTTGAGCAGTGACAATGCACACATACGCATGGACACCTGTACATGCATGTGTTTTGCCATATACATCTACACAGCACTGTACAACTGTTCAACATCCTGCCACGGATCACCTGTATTGCACATGTGATGGACATGGGACAATGGCTAGTCAGACGACATTCGCAGCGATGGTTAACAACCATAGCATGTGCGGGCACGGTTTCTAAGCTGTAACAGACAGCCATTATGCCACCGCAAGGTGCATCAGTGCCACATTACTGATCCAGTCAGTTAATAGTACAACTACCATGCGGCCATCACACCATGTATGACTGGGATGACATGTACAGCTTTGATGGACAGGGTTGCATGTTATGGTGGGAGTATGTCACATATATGGCATAGGGATCTGTCTAGCCCGTGGCGATCCTAGTATTAGGAAGGTGGCTGTCCATGACATATGTCTTATAGATCAGGATATGGACATGTAGCATGTCCATCATCATGGTGTAGCAAATGTCTTTCTGCAAGGTAGACAGCATGCTGCATAGTGGGGGTGAGGATTGTGAAGGCTGGTATCGCACATCCATGCATAGCCATTACCCCTTAAAGGTGGTATGTGATCCAATATTGGTCACCACAGTGCTGTATATGCCTGTCCAGTGATCTCCGTGCTCATGGATGGCATCCTGACATGACATGGGTATCTCATATGACTACCTAAGGGGCCTGGAGACGTCACCAAGTCGGGGGGTGCACTGCACAGCACCATCCCTTACACAGTGTCCATAATATTAACCACAGCCTAGGTAGTAGTTTATGGGTACAGGGATGTTCACCTAGCGGTGACAATGCTGTTATCATCCATCAGACTGTGCACATATGTCACACACCTCACCCACACAGCACATTCTGTATGTTGTTCACAACACTGACACAGCTATACTGATAGGTCATGGCCATTCACAGCCTTACATACACAGATGCCTAACATTTGTCTGTGTGGTATGGGCTACAATGAGGGTGGGGTACAACACATTAACCCTGTTCTACTGTAGCTGGCACTGGTGTGATGTGCACATGTCACTCCTGCACCTTTTGTAGTTGTGAGTCTGTCAACAGGCCACTGGTGGAACACTCCTGTGACATACAAAGGTATTTGTAATCAAACATCCGTGCTGTCTTGTACATCTGTACTGCTAACATCTACAGTGATAATGGTTCATGGACATGCACACCATACTCAGCAGGGTTATAGTGTGGTGCCACCCAAAATGACTGTCATCACCATTTGTGGGTTGATATTATCCAACACCCTATCTGTATTGTATGGTCATGCTAGGCACTTGTTCAGAACTTGTGAGCATGTCATGAGCTACTGATTACTATAGCACCCATTCCACATCATTTCCCACAGGTACACTGGCTGTCCTACACTTCCCAGCTTGCTTATGGTACAACAGCTATTGTACACACGTAACGCACATATCCTGTGGGACATGGTTGTATATACAGGCATGTCCAACTGTCACGTACCAGTGCTACTGCCTGTCTATATGAGGGATATGTCGTACTTGTGGCAATAGAGCAATTGTCTCATGTACACATTCAATGCTCACCTCCCAACATACGACACTACAGCCTGTGGGGGATGCACTTCTGCAGCCGTGCTGGGGGCATAGCTCTCAAGTGTACCTCATTACGAGGAACGTACCTCATTTGGGGTCTTAAATGGTGCATGTTCCTCAAGGTTCCACATTGAAAGGGTCTGTCACACATTCATTGTTGGAAATTGTTTACCTGCTAGCCATGGCTAAGTAGATGGGAATCATATTAATTCATTAGAGTATCTTTTTTTATACATAAAACCAGCCTATTTTAGCCATCATATGCCCTTCCTAGTTGAAGCTGTTAGTAAGCCAGTTGTAAGTGTTCCACGTTTTGCCCATTTGTCACACATTATGAGGGCTAATGTTCCTCATTTTGGGGACATGAGGTTGACAGCTAAGGCTGGGGGTAATGCTGTCACCAACCCTGACTGCACCTGACAGTCATTTGGGGATGTGTAACATTCGCAACACACCCCACCCATCACATAGTCTCACATGATCTAGACCACTGGCCACACCTACGAGGACAACTTGTGCAGTATGTCTCCATACTCAGTGTAGGCACCAGAGGTAGCCCCCATCATGGCAGACATCACCAACTTATAGCCCACAGACTCATGTGTGCCCATCACATACAGCCAATAGGGAGTTATAACATTCACAACACACCAGTCATAGGTGACTCTGTAGGGAGTCACACTGCAGTTCCACACAGCAGGCTACACAAGGCGATAGTCGCTTACATCTTGCTGTCGGGTAACTGCTTCTGCAACATAACCTATGCACCCATGCCACACCTCACCAGGTACGATGTGACTGTCATTCTCCATGTTAGTGTGACTGCTCTGTGATGCCACTTCACAGACTATGTGTGCAGGGACATGCAATAGCTCACCAGTCTTATAGCCCTGAGGGTGTGGGCCAAGCCTTGGGGAGCATTTTGCATTTGTCCGGACACGATACCACTATACAATGACCGACTGTGTCACTTCAACAGTTGCCTATGCTCCTATTGTCATTCCACAGGCATCTGGTATCTGTCCGCTTTGACTGACCTGGTCAAACACAATGCTGTGGCACAGATGACTTGCACCTGTCAGCCCTGGGAGTTCAGCTCACATGTAAGGCTCTTGCTGCTTCTATACTGCCTGTATTGCACAGTTTCCAATAACTGTCACCGGCAGAACGGGAACTGGCAAGCACGACATGCGGTCATGTGACACAATGCTTGCATCTTCCTCTGTGATGCACGCAGGCAAGGCACACCTTATAATGCACCACTCAAACATCTCTGCAGTGACTGGGACCTGCCTCTAGGCTCTGCAGAGCACACCTGCAATGACAGGTTATAGATGGACCATACCTTTCAGGCACATACCTGGACCGGCACACCCATAGCTGAGGGGTTCCCATATCCCATTATGTTGTGCACACATCCTGGCTAGTTACTTAGCACAATGCATCAGAGGTGCTCCACGTGCAACTAACTGTGTCCGGGACCGCTATACACATTGTAACAAGCTACAGAGTCAACATCATACCCCACGGTTAACATACCTTATTTGTTGGTATATTGGACAGTGGGCCTCAGACAGCTACTACTGATGTGTGACTGACACTACCCCATACTTAACTGGGATAGCCACTCATGTACCGACACATCCATGGGTCATAACCTCCGCTCTGCTGGATCAACCCATACACACCACCTCCAAGAACTACATTAACCTTGACATGAACACTACCACCATGTGACTGGTGTTACACACCTGGGGTTATCCCCTCATTGGTGGATTCCGAACATATGCTAATCAACCTTGTTAGCCACATCCCGGCACCACACCCATCACAGCATACACAGTACATGAGTACTACAACACCTACTACAGACGTCTGCTGACAGCGGTTGTTAACGTCATGACACCCATGCAGATGGACAATGCACATACAAATGCTGACACATACCCCAGTGCACTTCATTAGCATGTACACAACTGCATGGATCATGCTATTCCACACATAGCTATGATGGTACCACCAGATAACAGACGCCACTCTGGTGGTCATGTTCCATGGACATATGATGTACAACAACAGGTGTAGGCTGTTGCACAGTGGTGTACATTCCCATGGGTGGGGTGGCTCACTGGTCAGCCATGGTAGGGCCACAGGGTCCCTCATCACATACTCCAAGACTAGCTAAGTAAACATGACTGTGACACATTCCGGGGTGTACCACCAGGCATTATAGTGGTATGTCAGTAGTCGATGGCAACACTCACATCTGCTGTCATATACAACAGTCACTCAGGAACATTACAGACCCAGGTGATGTTGGCAACATGCTGGAGGATGGAGTCTATGCTAACATTACACCCTCTCACTCACTACAGGGCCACAATCCATACAGGAACATTGTGGTGTCCCTGTGGTCACACCTACACAGTACTGACCTGCACTCTATATGTCCTGGGACACTGGCCCCATGTCACCTTGCAACGTCCCAGGCTGTGATGTCCACCAACCTCTGAATGACATGTCTCCCCACTAGGCCACCATATTTCATATATTTCATACCACTCAGTCCTATACTTGCTAACATCATCTCACTAGTAGCATGCCTTTAAACCTTAACTCAATATTTTCACTTCTACTTCTTAACATCCTTCTCTACTACTATACTCTTACCTCCTATGAATATCTTATGCTTAGCCAACCTCCTGTTATAGCCAAACACACCACATCCACACTTCCTCTACCTGACCAAACACATATTAATATACTATCAACCTATCCCTACCTTCCCCCTCTCTACCATAAAGTACACCACTATAGATTCCAAACCTCTAAACGGTTTTATTTAATACCCTGCAAAAACCTAAAAGTATTTCAAGTCCCACAAACACTTTTATTGATACATGGTGACATCCACCCCAACCCTGGTCCCAATACTCTCATGAGCCACACCCCATCAAACCTAACTGATAACTGTTCTACTTCACCTTTCTCCTCTGACTCCCTCTGTATTTCTCACCTAAATATTCGTAGCATCAACAATAAAATCACACAACTCCATGCCTTAATTGATTTCTATGCCTTTGATATTCTCTGTCTCACTGAAACTTGTCTTAAACCTAGTACCAAAGACATGAATTTACTCCCCAGGTTATAGCACCTTAAGGCAAGATCGTCTTTATAAAAGGGCGTGGGAGTGGCCTTTTATACAAATCCCAACTACAGGTAGCCTTAATTGACTCCTTGCCCCCCTCCCCAGCTAATGCTGAAATACTCTGCGCCAAACTCCAAGTTAATAAAACCAAGGCTATATATATCATATGTTCCTACATCCCTCCAGGTAATAACATTAACACAATAGAAAATATCCTAGGCTGGGTCTCCAGTAGTTTTCCTCAGGAAACCATAATCTTAGGGGATTTCAATATTGACTGGAACTCCTGCATATCTCCCAAACCCTCCATTCACCTTAATCTCTTTAACTTTCATCAAACCATTAACTCCCTACTAGAATAAACAAATCAACCCACAAACAAACCATTCTAGATTGGATACTAATTAACAACAATCCCTTTCCTATAAAACAGGAATACTCCCGACAATATCAATGTCCATCTCCTGTCCTTTATCACTAAACAAAAGTACAACAGTCCCAAGCAAGCTACCTATCGTACCATACACAACAAAACAGATTTTAACCTAACATCCTTTCAAAATGAACTCAAAGAATATGACTGGTCAACTCTAAAATACCTCCCAATAGACGAAGCAGTAACCCATTTCAACAATACCTTCCTACAAATTCTTCACCATCATGCCCCACCCCGCTTAATTAGACTAAGCTCCAAGGCAGCCCCATGGCTCTCCAAAGCTACTAAACAAAATATGCGAGCTAGAAATAAATTATGGACCAAATGGAGGTCCACAAAAAAACCCACTGACCACCAAAACTTCAAACACCTAAGAAACACAACAAAGAAACTTATCTATCTGGATAAAAAAAACTATCACTTTAAATATCAACAAAACCAAAACCCTAAACAATTTTGGTCAGGAATAAACAAACTACTCCATCCTGGGAACACCAAAACACCCACCCCAGCTAGCCTAGCTCAAACCCAACCTGACATAATAGCCAACACTTTCAATGACTTCTTCTCTCAAACAGTCACCTCTCTGGCAAACACCATGACTCCCCCCCTATCCCTCCAAATTACCCCTACCCAAAACAGCACCCCCATGCTAAAGTTTAATACTGTCTCCACAGCCTACATAAAATTACTATCTAAACTCAAACCTTGCACCCCTTCTGCCGACAAGCTACCAGCTGAATATCTTCAACTAGCTGCAACCGAACTAGCTTACCCAGTCTCCATCTTAATAAACAGAACTATAACTGAGTCCAAAATCCCATCCTGTTGGAAAATCTCCCATATCATTCCACTCCATAAAGGAGGTAACTCTAACGAACTCTCCATTTTGACCTATTGCCCTTCTATCTCCACTATCCAAAATAATGGAACGCTGCATACACCATCAACTCTTACATCATCTCTTGAATAACAACTTGCTTGTAGACTCACAACATGGTTTTAGGCCCTACCACAGTACTTCTACTGCCCTTCTCTCCTTCACTGACACAATCAACAAAAATCGCAACAACAACCTGTTCTCCTCTGCACTATTCTTAGACCTCTCAAAAGCATTCGATATGGTCAACCATCAACTTCTCCTCCACACTTTAGAATCCCTGTCAATTGACTCACTAGCACTACAGTGGTTTGATTCATACTTGACAAACAGAAAACAAGCAGTCCTTTGGGACAGCCAACTATCCTCTCAACTCCCAGTTACTATCGGCGTCCCACAAGGGTCCATCTTAGGTCCCCTACTTTTCTCTATATTCATAAATAACCTGCCCACTTCCCTCCCTACATCCACTTGTATACAGTATGCTGATGATTCTACTCTCATCTGCTCTGCTCCATCCCCAGTAGAACTCCACCTCTACCCAATTGGTTTTCACAGCAGCAGAAAAATGGTTTCAACATATCTGTCTCCTCCTAAATCCCAAAAAAAACAAACTTCTACTCTTCACCCCAACCCTTAAATCCACCCCAATCACTTTTTCCATTGTGTCCTGCAATGGCACTATCATTAAACCTGACTATTCCACAAAACTGCTAGGTGTCACCATAGACAATCAGCTAAACTTTGACTATCACATTGATTTAACTATCAAGACAGTAAATAAAAAGATAGGTGCCCTCTGGACTTAAGCCCTTTCTTACTGCCACATCCAGATCTCTTGCCCAATCTCACCTCATCTCTACACTACTGTATGCCTCCTTCCTTTATCAACATTTCTAAAGCTAACCTTCAGAAACTTAATTTAGCCTACCATAGTATTGCCAGATTTGCAACTGGCTCTCCATTCGTACTCATCACTGTCTTAACTTAAAGCAACTCAACTGGCTAGAACTTCCAAACCTAATACTCCTACAGTAATTAGTCATGACTTTTAAAATTCTACATTTCCCCTCCAACACACCCATACTGAACAACCTTATCAAACCTTATAAAAATCTTACTACACTTCGCTCAGCCAACAAGCTCCTAGTAACTACTCTCAAATCTCATAATAAAGCAGGTGACTCTTTATTTGCAAACACTATCGGATCATATTGGAATAAACTTCCCACTGAACTGACCTCCCTAGGCTCATGTCACCTTTTCAAAAAACAGATTAGAAATCATTTACAAAATCACTGGCTATGCCCATGCTCCAACCCCGACTGATAACTGCTACACTACCTGCTTTCATAGTTAACACTATATATTTAAATTGTATCTTTCTTCTTCACAATGTTTGTTTCTTCTTTTGTGCAGTGATTTTTTTTTAAATGTAATGTTTATAGTATGATACTGGAGCTTTCCTCCTCAGCCCTCTGCAGAAAATAGACATGTATCGAGCCAGACTAGCCCAGTAATACTGTATATTCAATTGTACTTTGCTCTTTTTTTTTTAGCCATTGTTTGATTTTTTATTGTTTGATTGTTTTTTTTGATTAGTGATTTCTTCTTAAACTGTAAAATTATAGTATGCTAGTGGAGCTTTTCTCCTCGGGCCTCTGCTGAAAATGGACATGTATCCAGCCAGACTAGCCCGGTTAACAAATGTAAAATAAAATAAATAAATAATAAAATAAATATTCAGTAATAGCCTTGTTTCAGACACTGTAGCCCCTGAATGGCACACAGCAGCATTTATCACACTACACACAGGTGGCACCACAATGCACGAGTGGGACTATAGTCCTACACACCTGACTGGACTGTTCTGCATGGCTATGGGGCACATCATCAAGGATGTCATTCACAGAGACATTGTTGGGCTCCCGTCCTTTGCTGCCACCCAGGTTGGGCTTGTTAGGGCCAGGGCATGGCCCCTACACATGGTGGACTCCTTTCATACAGTTACCAGGGCAGTTGCTGATGGTACGGGAGTCCACACATCCTACATTGTCCTCTCATTGCCTTTCAGCACCATTCTCCATTCTGGTATTGACAACATACACATCCACCTGCACATCAAACCCTGTGTCTCAGGATGTTATGCAATGTGGCTCATGGACAGGACACAGACAGTGAGGCCAGTATACCATAGTACCTACTACATGTCAGGTACATTTGGCATACCACAGTCCTCAGTCATAGGGCCCCTCATGTTCAGTATATGCTTCCCTGCGGTACAGGCTAGCACAGGGGACTTTCCCTGCCTAGCTTTCAAACCCCTGCATACAAAGCGCCATGACTGCTCCACCAGCTGATACTGACTCCATCCATACGGGTGTCGCTGTGACAGATACATGATATGACTATCATGGCATCAAGCTGCATGACACAAGGTGCATGAACATCACCTTTGCATTACACCATTCACCCACTGACTATCACATGGGTGGTAGTCCCCTACATACATATCACATTGTAAATGTTTGCAGTACACACATATGTCGCACCCACTCCTGTGGTTAACGTATTGCCACTGTGGCGTGGATATCCTTCTACGTGGCCAAACCTATCTGTACTGGGTGTGTAGCTGGTACATAGGCACCCACTGTACCTCTGAACTCAAGACATCTACACA
Source organism: Protopterus annectens (assembly GCF_019279795.1). Classification (NCBI taxonomy): domain Eukaryota; kingdom Metazoa; phylum Chordata; order Ceratodontiformes; family Protopteridae; genus Protopterus; species Protopterus annectens. The sequence goes on from NC_056731.1 coordinate 716,261,812, forward strand.
CATTCAAGGGTACACCACCCCATTTAGGGTGTACCTTACACAACAGCTACAGCTTTACATATCACAACATTAACACGCCATGACGTTTACTGAGCTCCGACAGTTTAAGTATGCGGCTGCACTACGGACACCACATCTGTACACATTTGCATACTACATACTCAGGGGTGACCTCTGCTGATCAGACAGGGCCCATGTCCACAACATTATTAATGGATATACTCCTCATACGCGACATAAGCAGAAGCCACTGTGAGCAACATGCTCATGGATATGTGCACACATGCCAAAATGAGTGGGATGTGCTTGAGGGTTACATTCCCAAACCGGACACTCACCATGCTTTGGAACATAAGTCCTATGTACATCACGCAGGGACACTCAGTAGCACTGTTCATGTGATACCTCCCTTGGTGGTTGGGAGACACATGTAGGCCTGGGATCACTGCAGTGGCTGTACTGTGCAGAGGTGCAGGCGACACATGGCTCTGCTGTTCACAGGACACTACCCTAGAGAGGTGCCACTAGTGTGAACACTGTAGTTGTGCTTACACATGGACTTGCCAGACTGCATAGTACCCCACTATGCACCTGTGAAGCTATTGCATGTCCTTTGTGCATGGTTACTTGGTAGCCCTTCCATTTACATTAGCTATCATGCTATTACAATGTTCCATGCCTACAAGCCATATGTATCCTGTTATTGTACATGCCAATAGACGGTACATGTGGTATGCATGATATGCCTGTTAGGCTGTGTAGAATATCTGTCATATCTACCTATAATACTATAAATTACACATATTTCACATAGTATCCCATAATGCAAAGCATACTTGCACAGCGGGACCACCTTAGATATGTCATTAACGTTATATGCCCATACACATGCGTGCTGTGACAGTATATCAACATATACTATCCCCTGCTATGACACGTCCTTGTTGGACATACCCTACAACTGATGGTGGGTTGTATGGAATTGTTCTGTTTAACGCCCTCATGTAGCATCCCTTGTGGTGTCTCTGCTGTATACCTTGTGTCCCACTGCTGGACGCACAGTTTCTACAAGCGTTAGTATGCTCAGCAAGACATCACTACATAAATACCTTTCCCCACTTTATGCATTGCGGACACGTTTAATTAATGCAAACCAGGCTATACATACAGTAAAACTCATTAATACAGATCATGCTATACATAACCTTACATATCGGGCATTCTACATACCTTGTTATCGTTACAGCATTTCGTTTCTATCTCTCTCACAGTGTTTCAACTGGTATTCGGTATGAGCATACGGTTTGAATGTCTGGCAAGTCATCCTTATATACGTTGATACCTGCAACATGTCATCCCGCCAATTGGTGTTCCTGAGTGACTAATTACTTGCATATCAGCTGTGCAGCTACTCGATTCGCCAGTTATGCGGCAACAGTGGGGTATAATTGAATTCTCCACTTGGACATTGCCTATTTGCCCTACCTTCGGGGAGACGGTCTGTATTGTGTTTTGTTATATGTAATTGCAACTGCTATGCATGGAGACAAGTATACTTTGGATTCATGTCCCCCGTGGATTGTGTGTGACAGGTAGAGTATTTGGTTCAACATGTAGGTGTACCTGTCATCCCAACGTCTGATAATGGAGTATTGCAAACAAAACCTGTAACATGGCTGTTTGTTCCATTATACAACGCCTGCAATTTTGCATGACGCCTTTAATTGTATCTCTCACACGGTATGTTGAGGGTTCTGCAGATGTAATTGACTGACTGGATGTTTGTGCTGCTATTACAGGCTGTATTGCTTTAGTTTCTAGTGTGGTAGATGTCGGTGGGTGTACGTAGCATATACAGGTTTGTGGCTCTTGCATTTCTACATAATCCGTATATATGTGTGTGGGCTCCGTCCCTAATTAGAGAGCTAACAGTTAGTAGACTTATGTTACGGGATTGTACGTTGGGCCGTTGTTAATTGGTTTCTATAGCGTCTGCAGGTGAGCTTGCTACTTGTATACCTCCGGAATTGCAGCGGTATATCAAGGGATATGTGTAAGTGACAGCTATCCCTTGCATTTCTGCCCCAGATATTTGCAGTCATTGCGGTTGTGTTGGTAAAAGAGCCTGTTTGCCATGGGTTGCCATCTTTTCATATGGTCATTGTTGGACACTTGCGGGACACACAGCGGTGTTTACAGGGCAACACATAGCCACGGTCAGTACACAGGTTAGCACATACTTTTATCCTCAATACATACCTATTGTTGTGTGACTTTGGCTACTTATCATATTGCACGTAACATTTACGTTTCTTACATACAGGCATAACTATTAAATACGACTATTACATTATATATGGGACATATTTATGTCCTACCATCTCGGACATTTGCCCTTTGTACTGTTTTATGTCAGGACACACCTGCCCAGGGTGGGGCTGTCCCTCCTACTGTGGGACAGGTAGTAACCATATGCCTACGGCTAGCTATACCAACACCTACCGTACTGATCTGCCTCTGACTTGGCACTAACGAACACATGTTGCGGACACACACACACACATTACAGTCACACGGAGACGGACACGGCACTCTCAACGCACACTTACACAGACTACGGCACTCACAAACACAGTTGAACACAGTACCTACGTGGACCGCAACACCGGCAGCAGTGACTAAATGTCCCTTCATATCATCATACTATTACTCACGGCTGTACTGTTCCGGTACTGTGTTCTATCAGTCTTTCAGCCTCGTGGTTACGCATGTCAGTATGTTACACATTCCATGGTTGGCGGTATCCTATTTATTTGTACCTCCAAGGTATTATGAATGTCGTTGAACTATCTATTATAGTTGAAGATATCGCTGAATCCATCTGTATCACCATATATCACTCTATTGCCCTTTCTGTCTGTATTATATATATGCATATGTGTACGTATATATATCTATATATATATATATATATCTATCTATATATATCTATCTATATATATCTATCTATATATATATATCTATATATATATATATATATATATATATATCTCTATATATATATATATATATATATCTGGCGGGGAACGTGACAGGCACACAGCACCACCATATGCTGTAAGGCTCATGTACTGTTCAGGTGTTGGCATTCCGTGTTCCACTAGCTGTTGTGTTTACAATGTTTGAGGGCTGCCTATGTAGGAGTCACACATTCGGCCACCTATACATTACAATTTACAGGTGGTCATGTTTGTGTGCCATCCATTTTACTGTGTGTGTAGGTGGAGAGGTGTCAGTCCATAGGGGCCTACACTGTCAGAGTATGTGCTATACGTTCCCTCTTTGCCATGGCGTAGGCATATTGTGCACGCCTCCGTCTGCCTACTGGGGCTGGCACAGTGTGTTCATGGTCTGAATCCCTCTGTGCCTGTAATGGCCTTGGCAATTGTGGTGGGCTATGAGGGCCTTCACCATTTTGTCCCTGCTGCAGCTGCTTCCGCAGGATCATATTATGTAGCATGGCACATACTATGACGTGGGCACACGTGCCTGGAGAGTACTGCAAGGCTCCACCAGATGTATCCAAGCACCGGAACCGTGATTTCAGCATCCCGAACACACGCTCTATGATGATTCTGGTTTGTGCGTGTGCCTCATTATGGCGTTCTTGCATGGGTGTGTGTGCCTTTCTGATGGGAGTCATCATCCACGGCTCCACTGCATAGCCAGCATCCCCCACAAAATGGCCATGTGGGAGACAAATACCTGATACAGCTGTGAGGCATGCCAGATATGGGAGTCATGGTAGCTTCCAGGCCTGCCAGCACACACATCCATGATAATGCCCTGGGCATTGCACATGACCTGGCAGTTGATGGAGTGGAATCCCTTGCGGTTTATGTAGCGCCTACCATGCTCAGCGGGTGGTGACTTGATTTGTATGTGCATGCAGTCTATCGCACCCAGTACCTCCGGATAGTGCGCCACGCGGTGGAAGTGGCACATATTGCTGGCCAACTCCTCCTGAGTTCGGGGGAAATATATCTGCTCATTGGCATGTGGTAACATGGCATCCAGGAACTGGTGTAGTACCCTGGATGCTGATGCCTGTGAGATACCTATTATATCTCCAGTTGGCCTTTGAAAGGTACCTGTGGCCAGTATTCGCAGGCTTACACATTCCTTCGTGTCCACTGGGATGGGTTCCCCTCTGTTGTTTCTGGTTCTCAGGCGTGGTCGGCACAGCTCCACTATTTGCTGTAACATGTCCCTGTCCACCCTGTAACGCTCTACTATCTCCAGGTCATGTAGCCCCTGGTAGGTTACCCTTGGTCTGAACACTCTCCTTCTCCTCCGAGGCCTGCGGTGGTTGTCGGCATCATCCTCCACAACACCGTCAGTCTCTAACACATGCTGATGAATCACAGCTATGGCAGCTCCCAACATGTATATTTTAAAAGTTCCCCATGTGTTTACACCTATGGTGCAGTGTTTGGGAATACACAGGTGTGTGTTGGGTGCTTTCACACTTTATACTATTGTGCTGTGAACACCGATGATGTCATAGGGTGTGTATGTACGATCGTAGCTACAGGGTATCTTATGTGTTTTACTGCCGGAACTACTATTGTGGTGCCTTTGGTGTTGAATTACATTTGCCTGCCGTGGATTACCTCTTGACCTTCCCTTTACATTTCTGCACGTTGCACCTACCATTTTCTGGCGTGCATCCTGCAGCCTACTTACATTTGTACTTTCCTGGACCTGGCGTATCTTGTGTTATGTGTGCTACTGCCAGTCTGCTGCCGGTTTGCTTTGCTCTGCTGTGTCAGGTCTCCTATCTTTACAATCCAATACCTCCCCTCCTTTCTTTGCATTCCAATGCCTCCCCTATCCTGTTTTGCAGGTTTCTGCAGGCAGACTTGTCAGCTGCCATCGATTGGCCATCGTGTGTTGATTGGTGTTGATTGCTCATTAGTACTCCAATTACCCTACTTCCGCATTTCCTTATTTTCTTCCCATGACCTTCCTGTTTGTGCTATTGTTTGCGGCGCATGCGTCCAATTACTGGGTTTCGGGCACATTTCCATCCCCGTACACATATGCTTTTGGGCACCATGTGTGCTCTCAGCTAAACGATTCTATACCTTCCTCCCCACCCCTGTCCTGCAGCTTTGCTTAGCAACGGACAGGCCAGATTTGCATTGCTCCAATGTGCTTACTGCTACGGTGGCACACCCCTCTGCTGATGTCATGTAGCTCCTCTGAGCCACTTCTCGGTGTTATACCGCTGCGCCGTATGGTACAACCTTCATCCAGTGGGGCATTTGCGATTCAGTATTATCTGCCTCATTTGCATGGCATTGACTACTAATTCATAGTTACCACGCCGAACACTATCGCAGGCCCTTAGCAACCCTTGCACCTTGGTTGTGGTGTTCCATGCCTACCATTGTGTATTATGCCGTAAACCTGATTTCTATTACCTTGCGATTTTATGACATTTTTATATTATTTCTTTATGTTACAGCTTCCGCACACATGCCCTGTGGTTGTGCTGTGCGTTACTGTGGACATGACATTAAATGTGGTTATTTACGTGTTGTGCATCTTTTCTTATGCCATTGGCTGTGTATTTCGCCATTGGCATATGTTAACATTGTGATACCTGGGTCTGGCCCTCTTCCATAGCTCCAATGTTCTGTTTGGGAAAATGTAAACCGTGTTTTTTGGTTTACATTTCCGTGGGCTTACGCTACACCTCCACCACTTCATGAATCACTATATGCCTTAATTTGCATGGTGCGACACTGCACATGGGGTGATTAGCATACCTAAGCCGGGGGCTGCGCAGTTCTGCCATACGCCGGTAGTGCACGTGGAATTGGATCATACTTGAATCGCTCGACGGCCATATTTGGCGTTATACCGCCTATGCTATGCCTGCGCCTGGCGCTAGCTTCATGAATCCCGGGGTCTGAGTAAAAGCCGGATTCTACTTGGTCTGGAGGGACAGTTTGAATTACGCTTTTTTGAAGCGGCTTTTGAATTTCTATAGCTGCAAATTCCCTTTGACTGGGTGGAACATTGGGAATGTGCCTTAACGGCCTTGGGAAAATATTGAAGGGGATGTGATATCCTCTGGTCATTACTGTCTGCACCCAACAGTCTGTGGTTATTTCTTGTCAGGCAAAGTGGTGTAGAAAGAAACATCCCGCAACTGCTTCCAGAGGAAAGTAATCGGGCCGCTCTTCAGCAGCGCTGGTAGGGCTGTCTTGAGAAAGAATCCCTGGAATCCTGGTTAAGAGGACTCCCTCTGCCTCTGAATGGGGCATCTTCAAGTTGAATTCCCCCCTCTACACCAAGGGAAAAATCGCCACATGTGTCACAGAAAGGACCTTGGGATTTTTTGTACCACATTTTTCCACTCCTCTGATTCCTGGAATAGGATCGTTGAGGTGAAGAAAAACAAGACAGACAGGGTCTTACCGTCCTTCTCACACCTGGCTAAGGTGTCCTTAACCTTCAGGCCAAAAAGGGACAAGGCCTCTACAGGGTCATTTAAGAAGGAAGACTTGAAAGGTTCCACAAAAATCACACAGTCACATTCAGGAGAGGCAGTGGAGTCTAGTTCTGATGCCAGCACCTGCTGCTCTTGCCACCCCTTCGGTTGAGTGCAAAATCAACCTCATGGATGAATTCGAGATAGACTCCAGGATTGCAATCTGTGAGGCGACTTTGTCCCATACCTCATCAGAGACTGCTCCTGCAAGGGTTTCTTAAGAGTTCTGAAATTATGTCTCTCTGAAGCTGAGTAAAATAAGCCACATGGTTCAGGGACCAGTTCTTTGACCAAATAGCTAAGAAAATACCCACTGCCCTAGCTGTCCATCACCCAATACTCCCTGTTAGGGGGATGGACAGCAGTGCTCTTTTCAGCGAGTTCTTTCTTCATGGCCACCGCCACAACCATAGCATCCACAGGAAGACCCTCAGACCAGTGTGGATTGTCCTGCAGTGGTGAAAGAATTTTATCTGGTCTACGGGGGATAGGTTCAATGGCATCAGACCACTTCCACGCAAGCACAATGAGCTGTATTGAAGTAATACAGAAGAACAAAGAATGTTCATGCCTTAAAAGCATTTTGCAAAAGAAAGAGTCTGCAGGACTTGTGTACTTGGACAGCAGCAGCTTAACATTTTGCAGCACTTATAAGTTTGAATTGAGAACAGAGCTAAACAAGGTGGAAATCATTCGTTTAAATCACCAGGGAAGCTTCGGGAGCTGAAGAGAGTTCCCGACATGCTGAACTATTTGGGATAGTATGCCATAAAAACCCTTCTAGCCACTGTATGATCTCCTAAAGAACAAAACTGCATGTACCTGAAATCATACTCTACAATCTACAATCTGCATTTAAAGTATTGGAATACTAAATAGGATACGTTTTTTTGAGTCACAGGAAGTGGTGGACTACTTCACTGACACACACACACACACACACACACACATACACACACACACACACACACACACACAGACACACACACACACACACACACACACACACACACACACACACACACACACACACACACACAAAGAGTCAGTAGCCTTGAAGAAAATGGGGAGGGAAAAAGCCTCCTGCATCTCAATACAGACCAAAGGGTAAAAAGGTCACACAAATGAACCACTCAGCAAAACTGCAAGAAAAGACCCAGCCAAGCTTGAGTTTTCACTTTGTACTACTTTAAACCTTCTGTAGTGGAGACTAATGGGATATATGCAAATGACCCCATAAAGACGGACTACTGTTTCAGAAACAGGGCTTCTGAATGCCCATAACTTTTTATTTTTAAGTCTTTATGGGTACACTTTGCAGGCACCTTAATGTCTATGGACAACAGTCTTGGTTTTAAACTCTTTGCTTCTAAAGTATAGCCAAACAATCCACTTATGCTTTTCTGATGATGTAAGAAAAAGATCAACACATGGCAAGTCTACAGCTAGTGGGGTAAAGTAAAAAAGTAGTGGGCATTCAGAACCCATGTAGGTATAACACTGGTATGTCCTCAAAGATCATTTGTATATATCGATTTTATGAGGCATGAGGTATTACACAGTGAAAACTCTAGCTTGGCTGCATCTTTCTTGCAATTTTTTTACTGGTTTGCCTATGTGACCTTTTTACCCTTTGGTCTGGATATTATTTGGGATATTTTGCAGGCACTCTAATGGTAATGGCCATTAGGCTTGGTTGTAATCTCTGGCTTCTAAGATATAGCCAAACAATCCAATTATGCAATACTGACAAGATCAGAAAAAGACCAAAACATTGCATGCATGCCTACAGCTAGTGGGTTTGGCTTTACTGGCCTGAAAGTACCGATAAAGACTTAACAGATAAAATATAATGGGCATTCAGAAGTCCTGTAACTGAAAGACTTGTATGCCCTTACAAAGTCATTTGCATATATCCCATGGGCCTCTAACACAGGAGGTTTTAACTTGTACTGTCACTTTCTGCAGCATCTATGTTTTACATAGAGAGCCTGGCAAAAAAACAAAACTCCGTCTAACCTCAAGCAATATAAACACCTTTGCAATCAGGCCAAATACCTAGTTATCAAAAACAAAAAAGAATACTTCCAGACTATCCAAGACAATACAGACTTAACCCCAAGAATTTCTGGGGAGCAATCAACTCCCTACTCAACCTCAGAACTAACAACAACCCATGTCCAAACCCAGAAAAAAACAACCTCTGAGATAGTCTCCCTATTTACCACATACTTCATCGACACCATCAAAAAACTTACTACCACCTTCCCACCTATTACAAATGACCTGCTAAGAACTCCACCTGTGCACTCCCCTTCAAATCTACTACCTCCTTTCACATTAACACCCATACCCATCTCCACTATCAAAAAACTTCTTCACAAACTCAAACTCTGTACTAACGCCCCTGATAACGTACCCGCAGAATACTTATAACTCTCAGCCCCCATCAGCATCCTCCTCAACAGGTCCATTCAGGAATCCTGCATACCTGATATTTGGAAAAAAGCACTTATCCTTCCACTTCATAAAGGCGGCAACGACTCCGACATCTCAAACTTCTATCCCCAATCTCCAAAATACTGGAGAAATGTATTCATACTCAGGTCCTCAGTCACCTGATACAACACCAAATCCTCTCCCCCACTCAACATGGCTTTAGGCCTGGACATAGTACTAACCCTGTCCTCATTTCCTTTCTCGACACAATAAACAGAACTTGAGATGCTGGTTCCTTAGTATCAGCACTCTTCCTAGATCTATCAAAGCCATTCAACACTATATATCACTCCCTCCTGCTAAACTCTTTAATCTCGGGTTATCTCCCCCTACCCTACAATGGTTTATTAACTATTTCAGTAATAGACAGCAATCTACTAAATGGCAACATTCTTCCTCCCCTTTCATAACTACAAATACAGGTGTCCCCCAAGGTTCAGTACTGGGACCCATCTTGTTCAGCTTATTTGTCAATACCTTTCATTCCTCTCTCATCCACAGCACTGTCATCCAATATGCAGATGACTCAGCTACCATCTGTTCTGCTAAATCTGCCCCCGCACTACAGTGTCTCACCCAAGATGCATTTATTTCCACCGAAACCTGGATGTCCCAGAACCATCTCACTCTCAATCCCAATAAAACAAAACCTTTTAATATTTACCCCCACAAAATACAGCCCTGTTGACAAGGCACAACTCTCTATTCGCTCCCAAAAATGACACCATTATTGATGTCGTCTCCAGCACCAAATTGCTAGGTGTCACCATCGATGACAAATTACACTTCGACATTCCTATTTACAGTAACATCAAAAACAAAAAAAAAACATCAAAAACTAGGAGCCCTGTATAGACACAGCTATTTTTTTAGCCTCTCTGCCAAAAAGGCTCTGGCCTCATCCTTCCTGCTACCAACACTTCTGTATGAAGCTCCCATCCTCACCAATCTGCAGTCCTCCTTGAGAACAAAACTAGACTCTTGCTACAACAAAGGCACTAAATTTGCTACAAATGCAAAATTGTCTACCCATCACTATTCCTCTCTGCATAAACTAAATTGGCTAGAATCCCCACACCATCTCACATTTTTACAATTAACATAAGCCCATAAGCTCATCTACCACCCAGAAACCTGCCCTTGCCTCTCGACCATGTACATCCTGACACCTTAGGTCCAAAAACAAAATGTTGCTATCCATAGAGAAACCTAAGCTGTCAGCCCGTCAAATGTTGTTTACCTATACTGTCTCCAAGGCAAGGAATAAGCTCCCCCTTCACCTAGAACTATCAGCAATTTGGCCTCCTTTAAAAAATCCCTCAAACTACATCTCTCCTCGAAATGGTTATGCTCCTGCTCCCCAACACAGAACCCCAACTCCTGACCTCTCTCCCTGGCATTATACCTCTATTATTTCCTTCCCTCTGCCTACTTACTGCTTCCCTGTCACTTTAACCTGTCCTTTCCCTCCCTTTGCCCTTCTATCTCCTACTATTCTTACAGTACTTAACTCCTCACAGCTATGAACCCGCAGATACATTACATTCATGAGGTATTTGAATATATGTAACAAGCTGAAAGCCTTCGGCCGGACGGGAATTTTTAGAGTATCTTAATGACAACAAATGGGGTACACATTTTACAGTTAATTATGACAAAAAAATCTGTCTCCTTTTTGGATGTCATGGTTAACAAACAGGTGGCATCTGGTGGTGCTTTAATGATTTAAAAGTGGGTTGAATTTTTATTCACTTGTTTTTGACATTGAAAAAGGCTCTTTTGGGGCCGAAACCGGTCTGTCATTAGAGGATTTTTTCCCCCATTTGGAGCTGGCCGTTTTTTGATTGAGTATTTGAATACACACTATGAACCTTGTAGATACATTTCACTAATGTGTCATTTGAATATACACCACTTATTACTTCTATGATTGTAATCTTTTCACTGTTGTTTTATTATCAGTTTTAATCAATGTAAAAGTACTGCACAATTTTATTTTGTTTTTTTTTTCTGTTATGTGTATTAATATTTTTATGTGTATGAATATTTTGTATGTAATTGTGTGGAGCTTTTCTCCCCAGGCCTCCACTGAAAATGGGCTCTTTCCAGGTCCAGTGGACTTTCCCGGTTAACAAATGCAATAAATAAACAAAATAAATAAATAATTAATTTTCTTTCCCTTTATAGTCTTTATGTAAAAGTTGCAAGTGATTTTGTAAAAAAATAATGATTATAATGTGGTGTTTGATATTTTGTTTCACTGCTTATGCATTATTTCTGTATATCAACCCCCCGCAAATTATGTCACAGTAAGTATTAGACAGTGACTTGCATATGATAGCAAAGTATTATGGGTAAGTAAAATAGCTTGCTCTTTAAAGGACTAGCTAGTTACTTACACTGTGGTTTTACTACTACATATTCATGTGTCAATTTTCTGTGAGGTGTTCCACTTGCAAGAATGAGTTTGAACTAGTAGATAACTTGTATTTCTAGGAAGTAAGAAACTACTACTGATGCATTTATCATGAAAATGCAATGTCTACATTAATTTAGGTGGCAAGGCATTGTGGATTCAGTCTTATGTGATGTTATTGCAGGGATTTTCAGCTCTGAGAAAAAAAAAAACATGGGACCATACTCAAAATAAAATGGAAATAAAAAAACTTCTTCTTCTTCTTTCGGCTTTTTCCCAGTTAGGGTTCGCCACAGCGGATCACTGTCCTCTCATGACTGGCAGTGGAGTTTTACAGTGTCGAATTGCCAGTCCGACGCCTAACCTTCCACAGAAGGCACACACATGCACGCACTCACACCTAGGGCCAATTTAGTGTGTCCAATCCACCTACAGCATGTCTTTGGGATGTGGGAGGAAACTGGAGCACCTGGAGGAAACCCACGCGACCACAGGGAGGACAAACAGACTCCGCACAGAAGGCACCCCAGCCGAAGATCGAACCGGAGAACCTCTTGCTGTGAGATGGCAACGCTAACCGCTGTACCACCGTGGCCGCCCAAAATGGAAATAAAAAAAACACACACACAATCACACCTAAATCTATATTATTTGCAAGTGTACATGGTAAGGAGATTATATCCAACTCCAAAAGTATATTACATATACTCACTTCAGAAAACTACCAGTACACATTAAGGTATTTCACAGTGATGACTAACTTAGCTGAGCTTTTCTTGCAGTTTTTACATTCCATTACAGGGGACTTTGTGATCTACAACCTCCTTACTTAACATAGCACGTCACAAGGACACAACATCAAGGGAGGTTATGAAAATTTGACAAAATGGTTTATCAGTTGACTAGGACTTTACAAATGGTATGATTACCACTGATAACAACAGACCAAGTCCTTAATATGACATTAACTAAACCACTACCATTATAGCAGATGGCATCAGTTATAGTGTTCTATTTCAGCTTCAGAGAAAGAAAGTGGAACCAGGAACACACTGCTTCAGAAGACTTACAGAGACAGAAACTAGATAAGCAGAGATTTCAAAAGAGTATATAGGTATGTTTATGACTGTAAGAAGACTGAGACATATTCTCAGGGCTGGAGAGTCTTAAACCGGTGACAGACTATAAGCTATTAATTCCCCCGAGTCAATAAGTACAGATTAAAATATTGCTTCTTTTTATTGCCGATAACTTTCTGACATGATCTATGAGGTTCAATACAACATAAGAGTACTGTGTATACAAATATTTTGTTGTGGCAAATACATTTTCCCAAAACCCTCTGAGAGGTTGTGTGCGAGACAGGCACTCATGTTGACAGCAGCTTCCACGGAAGATTAACTACAGCAGAGCAGCTACAGATCCTGATTCAAATTCTTAAAAGACAGATAACCTAAAAATGTACATAAAGTACCAGTTACAGTTATACAGTTTTCTTTCCCAGTAAAAAAAAAGTGAACTGTCATAGCATGATGGTCTGGTCACAACAGAAAAAAGAATTGAGATACTACAGACTTTATGTAGCCTCTCAAGTATGTATTTCAACGTTAACACTAAGTACAGAGAGAAAGCCAGAGTTTCACTGTGGTGGCCAGGAATTTCATTAGAAATAAAGAACAGAAGTATGTCATGCAAACAATGTTGCAAAACTGACATAGGCACAAATGAAGGAACCTTTACACCCTACATCATTTTCAGACCATCTCAGACAGAGAATTGCTTTGGACCTTTGTGAGCACTCTAAAGAAGTGATACTAAAGCAAATGTAATTATTTCTTAATAAAATTGTTGTTGTTGCTTCCAAATATACAAAATGTACAGATTGTAAACATGTAAACAGTATTTTGTACATGACTAATTTAAATGGAAATGCAGCAGAAGTGTTAGAAACTGAAAACTAAATCTGCTTCTTAAATGTGCACACATTTGCTATGCCTAGCAGCCTACAGAATGTATCACACTACTTAGACTCCCCCATTCCCCAGAGTTAAAGAGTGTGGAAACAAGAAAAAACATCACTCTAACTGAAGAGAAAAAGTACAGTTGCATATGTAAATTCACTATAACAGTAGATGTTCTGGTACTTATGTATTATCGCAACCGGATTTCTGAGTCACTCTACTTCCTAAAGTTATCGCGAAAATAGTTTATCCTGCACTGGCAAGGGATGTTTAAAGTCCAAATTACTTCTGTTTCACTTTGGTTCTGCAACAGGGACAGGAATAATGGCCAGATTCCTCCTTCAGGGTTGCGTCCTTTACTGCTGTGAGTGAGGGTAAGAATTGGTTAAGGCATACAGGACCAGCTTGACTGTGACACTGGGTATTCAGGCTTGTCAGTACTGTGGTTCTTTACATATGCATTTTTTACCTGTTTTATTTAGCTGTGACTTTATGTATGGCTGAAACAAGGTGTGGAAGACATTTTTCTTCCATGCTGTCATGTCTTCTTTTGAAAGGGTTATTTTTTTTTTGTTTTGTTTTTACAGCACTGCGATCTTGTCTAACCGTCTTCGGCTCAAGACAGGGTAAAATCCATGTGTTTTTAGGTTTTGCAATGAGTTGAGTATTGGTGGTAAGCTGTTTTCCTACAGGAATATTCAGTAAGCGTAAACACAATCCTGACTCCTTTTGACTAGGGAAGAATGTGTGCTTGGTAATGTAAAAAACTGCTGCATTTTTTTCGCCTGCCCTATGCATTTCATTTTGCATTAATTCATGGCACTAAAAGACAGTCCACAGGAAGACAAATTTGAAACAAACACAAATACAAATAGACAAGGTGAAACAGTACTGATTTTCAGTCCATACACCCCTTTTCACTTTACAAAACCCCTGTTTCGTGATAACATCATGAATTATGTTGGGATCCCAATCTGGTTGCGATAATACATAAGTACCGATGTTTTACTAGATCACTGTTGCAGTAGACTAAACTATGTGGATTATATCTATGCTTTATGACCACCATACAGTTTTTAAAGCTTTAGGGTTCCTTCCTTACACCCAATCGGCTAATGTCTCAAGCAGAGCTGTAAAACAGACAGTTTGAGTGCCAAAAATGTCAGAGCTTCCTTGCTCCACAAAAGGAGGCTACAGCCCTGAAAGGTAAAAATGCTACAAAAGAAACTGTAAGGGAGCTAGATGGAGAAAACAGTTACAGCAACAGTGGCGTATTACATCTACTGTTATGGTAAATCTACTTACACAGCTGTACAATGTTCAACACTTACATCACTGCTGCAGTAGCCTAAACTATATGAGTAGATTACCATAGCTTATAAACATATAGGTAAGATGAATGAATTCAAGCATCCAGTTGCCCTTGTAGAATAGCCTTACAAAGCCTGCTCTGGACCTGGAAAAAGAATCCAGTTTGTAATGCTTTGTAAAAGTGTGTACAGAGGACTAGTTTGTTGCTACTTGCAAACTTCTGCAGTCCATCCCTTTCCAAAAAGTCACAGATGAAGCCAAAGGCCTATCAGAATCACGGCCGGCCTTAGGCATAGGCAAACTAGGCGACCGCCTAGGGCGCCGTAAAAGCCAGCCTCTTAAAGGGCGCAGTTTGTATTTATTTTAATTAACAAAGGTTTGCGCTCTTCTCAGTGCCCTGCTGAAGTGCAGCTGTAAGCCAGAACTATGGGGGGGGGGGGGGGTCAGCGTCCTCTCACTTACTAGGACAGTTTAAAAAAAAAAAAAAAAAAAGAGTCTGCTGTATGTTATGTTTTGGGGATGGGCACGGGTGCCGCCGCTCCGGAACCATACAGCTGCAAGACCTGTAATAAAACGGACGCATGCGCTGAATTTAAATACGAAAGTGCGCCCTTCGTCATTACTGCCTGCCAGACTCAAAACAACAACATGTAAGCTTCTGTTTTACTTTATCTACTGAAATTCTGAAGCTTAAGGCTCCGTTTTACATTCTGCTGCTTAACTTAAGCAGACTGTAAAACGGAGTCTTAGCAGAATGTAAAACAGAGTCTTAGGCAGCATAAGGCTCCGTTTTACATTCTGTTTAGCTTAAGGCTCCGTACTGATTTATAAAAAATATAGTTGCTTATAGTGGACAGACGTTAAACAAATACTTTATTTAAAAAAGTGAAGATTATGAAACATCCCATACAGTAATAGAGTATTCGTATTTTAATTTAGATAGTCATGTCACATTTAGATAGTCTTCTGTAAGGAAAACACACGTTGTGCTGTGTTTAGTGTAGTCAGGATTTCTGTAAGTAGGAATCAAGATTTATTAACTGTGAACATTTTGTTAGGCCAATTCTGAGTATATTAATTCCTTCCATACTTTAGATAAAGTATCCATTACTGTACTTGAGAGAATACAACACATTTTTTCAGTAGGAGAATTTCAGAACCCAAATAACTTACTCTTTGCATTGTTTCTTACAGGCTTTTTAGAAGGAGTATGGCTGCATAGTGAAGCAGAAGTTAGAACAGATGCCCTAAAGCATTTGGTTCTCCAATTCAGTTCCTACATTTTCTGGAAGTTATACTTTCTTCCCACTTCTCAAAGACATATTACAGTTTAATTAGTGTTGGCTGTCTGTATGTGTTTGTTGTGTGAGAGTGAATGAGTGTATACATTTTGTAAGGAGTTGGTACCTCATTTAGAATTAGTTCCTACTTCCTGTACACATTGAATGCCTGAATAGGCTGTGGTACCCCTACAGCTCTGAAATGGATTAATCAAGTAATCGGAGAACACGAGTGAGTAAAAGAACAAATTTGGCATTGAATGTCTTCCAGAATCCTTTACAGCTTTCTACCTTGCATCTGAAAAAATATACCTACAGTGACTAATAGAATCCAAAGACTCATGCTAAAGATACATATCGGTAAAACAAATGGTTTGTTAATCAGCTAATTCTCAGAATATGGCAAAAATATCTTAAGATATGAAAGACAGCATTATTTTACATGAATTTAAGTGCAGACTGAATGATTCTGCCAAACATAAATATGTTTCTCAGCAGTATTAGGGGACATAGATTTAGTGATGCCCATTTGTCTGAAATCCACACACTAATATTACTATATTAGTAAGCAATCACTACTGGGGAATGAAGCTATTTTTATGATGGCCAGAAGAACATTGAGTGAATGAAGACAATATTTAATTTTTATGTGTTAAGACTAAGGCTATGGTTTAGATGAAAAATGTCTCTGTAAAAAACACTAGGTAGTATATATGCAAAGCAAATTATCATTTGGTTTTATCAGTAATATTACATCAAGCTGGGTGTTTAAATATGCAACAAGGAAATATATTTGCAGCATCAATGATACGTATTGGCTTATTGACAATGGCTGATGTTTTAAGGTAGTTTCCTGATTGCGTGTTGTTGGTACTTGTCACATTGTCAGTCCAGCTATCTGGAATTTTGTAAATAATTACATGTTATTTGAAAACATTAATATGATTTATATAGAAGTGTCACAGAAGGAGATACTGCCAGCCCAGCCAGGTATCTGGAATTGTGTAAATAGTTATATGTCATTTGTGAATATCAGCAGGATGCAATTGCTTATGTTACCACTATATTAGAACTGTATGTCATATTGCATAGACATGTATGCTGAAGAGATATTTTTAATCCACTAATATTTTTATCCACTATTGTAATTGTTTAGATGTATGTATTTTAACAGAAGATTATCTTGCAAAATTTAAGAATAGTTGAGATTGAAGTACTTTGACGGGCCATAAACAAGAGAAGTTATCTTTCAGTTTCCATCAACAGGAGACAGGATGTCTATACTAGGGGACTTTCTGTGTTATTTTGTAAGTATTTTATTGTTTTATGTCTTCTAGCAGTTACAAACATCTGAAGGCTATGTATTTTCACAGAGAGATGTTAAATGCTACCAGCTGCAGTGTGGGTTTAGCATGGAAATTGAAGTCAGGAGACAAAAACTGATGTCATGCAAGTATCTCAGCAGTAATATTTGACATTAATTTAAGAACTCTTTGCGAGAGTGATAGTGCATTTTGTATTTGACCTGGAAATCTCCACTCACCACTTCTGCCTGCTTGTTGTTCTGTAAGTAGGTTTTTAGGGCATAGTGATCGTTTTAGATTCAGGTAGGAGTATAGCAAAGTATAGCTTAGACGTTTTCTTTATTTATTTGAGACTGTTGTGCACACAGTGAACATTCAGAGTTTCATATCACAATTGTTTTATTTTGTTTTTGTTAGCTTAGTTAGTCACGGAGAGCAGGCAAGCAAGTCAGCAAGGATTATGGCAAGCTGACAAGGAGCCCTTTGGCTGAGATGTGCCAGGCTAAAGGACTGGTGTATGCCAACCTGACTAAAGCAGAAATGATTACAGCTTTAGTCACAGCTGCATCACAGAACAGCAACCAGGAGGAAAATCAGACTGGCCTTGGGAATGTACAACTCTCAGAAAATGGACAATTCAGCCTTTCCACAGAGAACTTAAAAATCCATCTGGAGATAGAGACTTGAACTGGAGGCCAAACATTTGGAAATAGAGTCAGCAGAGAGACTGAGATGCCTGGAGGCCAAAAGAATATGAAGCTGAGATGTCTGGAGACTGAGGAAAATGAGAAACTGTGATGTCTGGAAGCTGAGGAGAATGAGTGGCCGAGGCAACATGAGAAGGAGATGCTGACTCTTCACTAGGGTCACGGAGGTAATGGGGAAGAGAATAACCAAACCCCAGAAGCAACAAAGGTCAGTAAATTTCTTCCACAATTTACAGAGGGGGGGGGTAATTTTGATAGTTTCATTCATATGTTTGAAAGGGTATGTAAACAATATAATGTTGACCAAGGGCTCTGGGTATGGGGTCCCTGACCCCCTTACACCATGGTAAAGCTGTAACTGCTATTTCTAAATTGTCTGATACTGATTGCTTAAATTATAATACTGTAAAAAACTGTCTGTTAGAATGTTTTGAGTTAATACCTGAAGCTTATAGGAAAAGTTTTTGTGAGCATAGATGCAAGGCAGATGAAAGTGTGTCTGAATATATTGCTGAACTAAACACTTATTTTCATAGGAGGGTGAGTGGATGTCAGGTCACCACTTCTGAAGGGCTGACAGACCTTTTAGTGAGGGAACAAGCCCTTAGCACTTTGCCTGAGGAGATGAGAGTTTGGTTAGCGGACAGAGAATGTAACACAGCAGATGAGTTGGTGGAGAAAGGGAGCCCTATACCTAGCAAGCAGAGCATCACTGTACAGGAAAGGGATACCCAGTGCTGTTCATGGGCCTAAGGGAACCCATGGTGGGCAGCCTAGACCACCTCAACAGAGTCTGCCAGTAGCAGGGGAAGCCACTAGTCCAGGTACACATCCAGGACCAAGGGTTAGATGCTTTAAATGCAACCAGTGGGGGCATGTAGCATATAGATGTCCACAGAGGTAAGGTGGGGAACAAAAGGGAGAGACAGTAAGTGGGATTGACAGAATGCCAAAAGTAAGTTGTCTAGAGACAACAAGGGTACCAAACTACCACAAGAGGTTATATCCTATCTTAGTAAATTGGAAAGAGGCCATTGCTAAGGGAAACAGAACCTCTGACCTAACCATTGTAAAGCCTGCAGTGGTTAAAGAGGAGTACCACTTGCTTGGGCAGTCTACTCCAATCAGAGCTTTAGGAGAGACTGCATTCCAAATACCTTTGGCTAGGGTTCACCTTGACTGGAAGGGTGCTAAAGGAAGTCAGCAAGTAGGTGTATTTAAGGATATCCCAGCAGATGTCCTGATAGGGAATAATTTTGATAATGCAATACCTTGTGTGCATGCAGTTACACACAGTCAGGCTTGAAGACAAGCATGTGGGTCTGGCAGCCTGGGGGAGACCTAGACAGTTGGCATACTTGCAGCCAGGACTGGTGAGGTAATTACTTCAGGGAGGGAGCTACCCTGTAGCGGTGAGACTGAAGGTGAACCACAGCTGCTTGTAGGTACTGATGTTTCATTGCTTATTTAAAGAATGTTTAAAACTACAAATTTAAAACATATTCTAACAAGTGGTGCTGTATTATACAAGAAATATAATTTGATACAATCAGGAAAGTGAATTAAAGAATAAATACATGTATGCATGGCCCTAAAAAATGTGTGCAAGGAGTCTGTTTTGAAAACAGCCCAAAGGTAAATTTAATTCTCCACCAACCAGATGCATTTCTATGAATGTGGGTTTTCATGCTGTATCAATGAATGTGAGTTTTGCCATTTCAATGAATGTAAGTTTCAAGGACAGAGAAGTTTACTGCTCGTGCTAAGTCTGTTTTCATTGTGAGACTGTAATGTTTGTTTAGCAAATGGCTATCTGTGTTTATGCTACTTTATTTCAATATCTGTAATCATTGTAGAGGCAAATAAAACAGTATGCATGGTAACTGGTGAGATAGCTAAATAATGGAACACTGGAATGGCTGAGGAGGGGGCTGCTGCTGGGGGTTTCTCTGGGGTGGTGGTCTATTACCCTTCCTAGGACTCTACTTGACCATGATCTGGCTCTGGTATTTCAAGTAGAAAATACATATGCAAAGGTAGCTGCAGTTTAACTACATTACAAGGTATCTTTTTCTTCCTAAGCATTTAAATAATTTAAGGAAAGGACTGGAGTGGCTTTCTTGGGGAATGACCCAGTGGGTGTGGCTCAAATAGGAGTGTTTTATGTGTGGTGTGGGTGGGGCTTAAGGGGCGCCAGAGCACTACTTCGCCTAGGATGCCATTTTGGCTAAGGCCGGCCCTGATCAGAATGGGCCACAATCCTGCCTGGAAGTGGCTTATTATGATAAGCACAGCAGAATGAAATATCCTGAAGCAACCAGGTTTGCTTTGACGATGGTTGCCCTTTTATCTTACCCTCATAGGAGATAAACAGCTGACTGGCATTCCTGAAGTGTTCACTATAGTCCAAGGAGTATGTAAGCGGTCTGTTGACATCCTGAGTGTGTAAAATTCTCTCTCTCCCTTATTTTTCTAAGTTCTAGAAAAAATAAAGGGAGATTAATAGTCTGTCAAAGTAAACCCTGAAAGCACTTTAAACATAAAAAGGTTAAGTTCTCAATGAAACCACGTCCTTATAGAAAATGAGGTAGGGCTAACTCAACATAAGAGCTCAGACAATTCTTGCAGATGTCAGAGAAATGAGTACTACTATTTTCTATGTTAACAACCTCAAAATCAGTGTGAAGAACTGGTTCAAATGGAAGAAATGGAAACTAACTTTTCCAGCATGAAATTATAATCCAAATGTTTTCTAGGTAGGCAGATATGTAACACCCTTTCCTAAAACTGCTTGCTTTGAGCACAGGTAGAAAAGGGGTGATTCTAAGGGCAGACAAGTAGAGGTAGAGGCAGCCATGCCTTGAAAGGGACCTAGAAAATCTTTTCCAGTAACACAAATATAATTATCTAGTAGTATTGTTACCTCCATTAATAACTGCTGCATGTCCTCAGAAAAAAATGTATATAAACAGTATCAAAACTTCTACCATCCAGGCAGTCAAACTGTGTTTTAAGGTTGGGATGCATGAAACAACCCCTATTTTGTGTGAAAAAATCTAGTCTGTGGGGCTGCTTCTGGTAACTGATCTTGGCCAGTTTTAAGAAAAGGGAGAAACAGTTGCCTGGAACAAAATGGAGTCACCACCATAACCTTTGGAAAACCCTTCAGCATCTTTTGAATATCCTGAGTATTAGTGGAGTGGAGAAACATAAAGGAACATTCCCGTCCATGGAAATGAGAAGGCATCTGTCTTCCAGATCTGTTTACAAGGAATCCTGGAAAAAGGAGACAAACTGATCTGTTGACGTGTTCCCCACAGCTGGAATAATTCCTGAAAGACCCCACCCCCCGAGTTTAATATCCATTCAAGAGGGTCTGTCCTGGGCCTGCTCAGCTTGTCTGCTGCATGAGTTTGCTCTGATGGAATGTATGAAGCCTAAAAAAGGCTGACCTGTGTTGCTACCTTGCAGGCAATCACAGCATGTCTGCAAAGGGGGCAAGAGTTGGTACCCCCTTTTTTGTTTATGCATCACATTTCTGACAACCTGCAGAGCTTCTGGGGACCAGAGATGGTTTAAGGCTTTCATGGCACTGATAGTTTCCATCTCTCCTTAACATTTGTGCGTTTTTGTCTGTCCCTGGAGTTCCACAAACTTTGCACTTTCACCCCTTTTTCAACTGCTCCCTAAGCTATGTCTGAAGCATCTGTTGTGACAGACTGGAAGGGCAAACGAGAGACTTGGATTGGAGAGATAACTAGTCCAAACAACAAAGTAACTTCCTTCTCAGAAACTAAAGAACTGGAATCTGAAAAGACAAAGATGATGATGCTGGGTCCAGAATGATCCAAGGGTACCGCTGAATTCTTCTCTTGTGAAGTCTGGCTAAAGAAATTATGGGAATCATAGAAGCCACAAAACCTAGAATCTTGAGAAATTCTCAGGAAAAAGCCTGAGACTGGCTGGAGAAATCCAAGAAGATTTCCTTGTACTGATGATCTCTGTTCAGTGGAAAAAAGGCTTTTCTTAGGGAAGAATCTAGAAGATATCCCAGAAAAAAATAATGAGTGGAAATGCATAAAATGTTTTCTGCAAGTTCAATCAAACACCAGACTGAGCAGGAGTTTCATGACTCCATTTCAGGGAATCTTGGGAGTATTTTAAGACACAGAGTAGGGGGTTAGAAAAAAGTGGAATGGAGCACACATAGCTGGGAAAGAGTGGGGTACAAGCAGCAGTGGGTAGTCTGCCTTCCTGACCAGGAACCATTAACATATGGTGAATGAGGGTGCTTGGTGGTATGAACCACACCCTCTGCTAGTGGCTCAGTGGTAGGCATGGGAGAGCTGAGAGAATTTCCATTCTACTCCAGGAGGTTATACATATACATACTTGTGTATGTGTGTGTGTGTGTGTGTGTGTGTGTGTGTGTGTGTGTGTGTGTGTGTAAATATACAAATATATATATATTATATATTTATATGGGTCTACATTGTTTCGTTGAATTTAATTTCACTGAATTTCATTTCACCCCAACCACATCACTGAAAACACAAATAACTGAAAACTCATTTCACTGAATTTTATTTCACTGAACTGCAGTTAGTATATATGGCACTGTGTAGAGTACTGTCAGGCAAGTAGAAGGTATATGTCCTATTCCCGACTGTAGTGCAATCTGGAGTTAGTATATAGTTGGGGGGTGGCGCTTGTTTGTTTTGTATTGTATTTTACCAAAAACTTCAAAATAATACATTTTAAACAACAGACATGTATACTTACAACACCAATGACTAACTCTCTCCAGAAGACGATATGTACTCAAAATAAGTGGGGGGCTACGCCACCCCCACCCACCAATGTGTGGGGCTGTGCCCCCCACACCCAACTATATATATATATATATATATATATATATATATATATATATATATATATATACACACTAACTCCAGGATTGCACTACAGTGGGGAAAAGGGCATATACCTTTTACTTGCCTCACAGTACTCTACACAGTGCCATATACACTAACTGCAGTTCAGTGAAATGAGAATCAGTGAAATGAGTTTTCAGTTATTTGTGTTTTCAGTGATGTGATCAGGGTGAAATGAAATTCAGTGAAATGAGATTCAACGAAACAAAGCAGACCCATATATATTTATATGTGTGTGTGTGTGTGTGTGTGTGTGTGTGTGTGTGTGTGTGTGTGTGTGTGTGTGTATACACATATATATATATATATATATATATATATATATATATATATATATCTGGTTTCACTTCATATACCCGAAATGCTGAAATATTGAATTTCAGCATTTCAAGTCCATGAAACCAAAACTTTAGAATAGCGAAAGTGCACAAGCGCGAATGCGAATATGTTGAATCCGTGCTTATGCAGTGATGCTACATTACGGGAAGTGTTTGGGATGTTTGTGTACGGACTTTCAGGTGAGTGAGTGTATGTGAGCATTTTTGTAACATGTGTATGTGTGATGTGTGTGTGTGTGTGTGTGTGTGTGTGTGTGTGTGTGTGTGTGAGGGACTGTAGAATGTGTGTGTGAGTTTTTTTTCCTCTGTCTGTGCGATCTCGGAGTTAGTATATATAAGTGGGGGGTGTGGGGAGTCCTGCTTTTGTTTAGTGTAGGTATGTATAGTGTTTTGTTGTGTTTATGTTTTTTGTGGTGTAGGTGTTAAGGTTTGTGTATGGTGGAGTGTATGCTGTGTTTTCAGGTTTGTAATTTCGGCTTTCTGGGGTTTTGGTGTTGTGATGGTTTTGGCTTCATGGACTCGAAATGCTGAAATTCGATATTTCAGCATTTTCAGGTATATGAAGTGAAACTAATATATATATATATATATATCTATATATATATATATATATAAAATGTATATATCTATATATATATATATATGTATATATATATATATATATATATATGTATGTATATATATATATATATATATATATATATATATATATATATATATATATACGTATATATATATATATATATCTATATATATATATATATATATATACATACATATATATATATATGTATATATATATATATATATATATATATATGTATATATATATATATATATGTATATATATATATAGATATATATATGTATATATATATATATATATATATATATGTATATATATGTATATATATCTATATATATATATATATATATATATATGCATGTATATATATATACATATATGCATACATTTGCATACACATAGAAGGGATGCTGAGCAGACTTCATATACCCAGTTGTGGCAGACAGTAGTTCATGATATAAATTTTGTGGGGACACAATCTCACATTAAAGTAGTGTCATAATTGTGTTACTGACATGCCATGCCGAGGCAAATGCACATTACACAGTGTATGAGAGGTTAGCAGTGGAGGGGAGGTCTCCTGGAGCAGAGACGGAGACATATTGGGCAATGTTGCAGGGTGGACAGTGGTTCTGGGATGATTCCTGAATGAATGGAATTGACATCAGGATGGATCCATTCAAAGTCTCAGTGGATGATGCATGAGATGAGTACCACTTTCACGAGATTTATGAACACTACATGGCAAAAAGAGATTGTAGGCTGACCACAGTAAATATTGCTACATGTTGTTCCAGGAACATCAGGTATCCAGCCACATCAGGATGCTAAAATAGGTTGGCTGACATTGTAAGTACATCTTGCATGGACAAATGCAGCATGCAAACCACAAGGATATGATTTTGGTATAGTTGTCATTGCTCATTCTAGCATGTTTTTTGCTGTGTTTACAAAGGGTAGAGCATTATTACAATGACACCTACACAGGCTGGAGCATAACACGCTGATGCTGACAACTATGTAGAGGCCAATGTGAATTATAAGACATAAATACTTAAGCCACAGTCTTATTACACTTGGGCACTGTCCATCTTCATCCAAGATAGGCATCCACCCACAACATAGCCTAAAGGTGTGGCCTCACCCACAGATGAGCAGAAGGCTTTACATTTCCAGATGCAAATGGATCCCTTGTGGCTCCAACCACCAGCAATGCTTCCCTTCCAGCTGCAGCAGCAGAAGAGTGTACTACTTCTGAAGTGGGTATACCTATTTTTCAGTCTCACAAGGGTCCTGGATGCCAACACATGTTACATGTGGTCCCTGACATGTAGGTAATACTCAGGAGCAACTGCCAGATGTGTCACAGTATAATCCAGAAAGCTCTGCTGCTACCCTGTCACACGTGGTCCTTTCTGTGTTTCTTGGCATTCCCAGATGACACAGAGGCCATGGATATAGTACTGGCTGGACTCATGGAGGCTATGGTAGCATATTCCACTTCTATGCCCATTTTCATGCAGAGAACTGCTAGTGCGACCCTCATCACTCACACTGTCCCAAGTCAAAGCAGGGTTTGTCCTAGAGGCAGGCATGTAAGGAGCCCATTGCAGGGTACACAGTTTGTTTCTACATCTGGACATTACAACACTCTACAACCCCTTGCATTAGGTGGCCAAAGCACTCATCCTTCACTTGCAGGACCCCTCATTAGCAGCTGCCATCCAGGTCACAGTTGTGCAGTTGCATACAATCCCTATCAGGAGTCCTCAAGTCCTAGTACAACAAACCATGGTTATGTACTGAGCCCCAATCACAGTACAAGAGGAATCCTGTCATCATAAAAGAGTACCCATTTCCTTGAGAATCCCATCTCCACACCAAGCCATGGCCACATAATGGATGCCCCCCCACACACGCAGACACACACACACACACACACACACACACACACTACTGTAGAAGGAAAAGTATCTTTGATACAATGTCCCCATCACCTTGAGACCCCACCTCTGACTCTTGCAACTGTCCCCCAACACCCAAGATGTGTAGACAGGCATGCATCACTGTGTCCCTAGCCACTTGTGCACATGATGTGAATTGTGTCCCACTCCACCCTCCCTCCTGTACGTAGATGTAGAAATGTCTACTGTATGGTGTGGCTCTAACCTTACACTGGTCAGCCTGATATTAACATTGTATGCATCAATTTTGATCACTGTGACACATTATCACTGTATACTCATCAGTGCTCAAAAGGCTGAACTAAATGTGGTTGCTTCAAATATACTGCTGTAAAACTGCTTGATCCTGTCATGGGGAACGTGGCTCTGCATCTATTTGGTTGCTACTGTTCACCACATTCTTGCTGGACAGTGGTGTTAATGCCCCTTCCCTGCTTCCCATCTGTGTGCATGGTTTGATGATGCTAGTATCCTAGTATTGCCCATGGTCGTATTGGAGTGCCTACCCAAACATTTTGAGGCAGTGATGTGGACTTTGAGCAGACCAAACATATAATCTAAGATTCTATAAATTTGTGCATGTGCAGTGTTATACATGTGCATGGCCATAATCAACTGTTTTTCTGTATACGAGTGTCATAAGCTAGTACTCTAGTATGTATCTAGAATTATTGCACCACATTGTGGGGAAGTTACTACAGTTTTCAGACTGTTATAAAGTATCATTTAACACTTCTTGCAAAACACCAACTAGATTAGCCTTGTGAAAGTTCAGTATGCAGAAAGCAGTGAAACAGTTGAAGTGTATGCCAGATATATGAAACATAGAAATGGCCTGACAGCTATGTGTACAGGTAACTCATGCCAACAAAGACTTATACAATGTCTTGATCAACTCTAAAATGACCAATGATCTCTTGATTGGGGAAAATCACTGATGGTACAATTTATATTTGCTCCAGATGACACCTCATTCATGTTATCAGGAACTGGCAGTGATAACAATTTTAAGTGTGGTGCTGTGACTCCAAGAATTTTGATTTCTACATTGACAACATTTTTGGAATGATTTGCCCTTTTATAGTGAGGCGTACAGAGCTGTGCAATTTTCCTTATAAATGACTATGACTACATCCATCTTGCATATACTAAAGTATAATTAAATCCTTATTTCACTGTATATCATAATGCAGGCAGCTGCAGATATCTTCTGCTTCACACTTGGGCTGACTGCACTGTATTGTAACATTAGCCTGTGAATTACCACTAGCCTGTACTGGTATGCATATGGCTGATTCTGGTCAAAGTGGATACTGCTTACTTCGCAAGCTGCCTATTAATTCCTGACCAAAATGTTAATACAGTAATTTAACATAGTTTTATTAAAAACAAAGCTATAAGCATATATAAACATTTTCCCTACTGGATACAAGTCGGTAAAACACACACACACACACACACACACACACACACACACACACACACACACACACGCACGCACGCACACACACGCACAAATAAGCGTAATAAACCAGCATAATATTCACAAACAAAATTAAAAAAAAAATGAACAAATTATGTGACAGACCAGGTGACACATCTCACATAATGATGTACACAAAGTGAAAAACTTCTAACACCTTAAAATACATTAAATCCCTTGTGCTTTAATAAATATTTAATATTTATCATTTCATTTAAGCTTGGCATCTTAATGACCGACAGTGGAAGTTGTCATTTTATTTCCTTGCACTCTAGTACATTGTTAAAATTGCCAGTAAACAAATTAAGTACAGCTTGATCCAACACAAAAAAATTTATTTATTTATTTATTTATTTTATATTTGTTAACCAGGCTAGTCTAGCTGGATATATGTCCATTTTCAGTAGAGGCCCGGGGAGAAAAGCTCCAAGCATGAACAATGACAAAGTTAACAATGTATAGAAACATAAAGGATTACATTACAGTCTAATATTAGTCTTAAAAGGAGTAATAATGATACATTTTTGAACTACAACAGTTAACAATTTATAGAAACATACATGACTACAGTACAGAGTAGAATTAGTCTAAAATGTGTAATAATAATACATTTTGAATTATAGCCGGTTTAGTAGAAATTCTACTAACTAATTATACAACACACAGTAGAAGGTATGAGCAAGTCTCAGGTAGGGAAGAGAACACAAGTGTTATTCTCATCATTCAAAGAAAGAGAAGTAACTTGTTTTGGAGGCTTAGGTTAAAGGAGTAGGGAAAGGGGTAAGTAAAAGAGTAAAGACAATATAGACTATCCCTCGGTGGGCTGCTGTGTCTCCTTGGACTTTGGGGGTGGATATTCCTCATATTGTACACCCGGGTTCCTGTCCTTCCCTAACCTAAGAGGCCCTGTGGACATCTTTTAAGCACCAGTATCCTGAATAAGATTAGACGTCCTCCTAACTAAGACTGTCCTCCCAGAATTTTTTGGAAAATTGTACACCCGGGTTCCTGTCCTTCCCTAACCTAAGAGGCCCTGTGGACATCTTTTAAGCACCAGTATCCTGAATAAGATTAGACGTCCTCCTAACTAAGACTGTCCTCCCAGAATTTTTTGGAAAATTGTACACCCGGGTTCCTGTCCTTCCCTAACCTAAGAGGCCCTGTGGACATCTTTTAAGCACCAGTATCCTGAATAAGATTAGACGTCCTCCTAACTAAGACTGTCCTCCCAGAATTTTTTGGAAAATTGTACACCCGGGTTCCTGTCCTTCCCTAACCTAAGAGGCCCTGTGGACATCTTTTAAGCACCAGTATCCTGAATAAGATTAGACGTCCTCCTAACTAAGACTGTCCTCCCAGAATTTTTGGAAAATTGTACACCCGGGTTCCTGTCCTTCCCTAACCTAAGAGGCCCTGTGGACATCTTTTAAGCACCAGTATCCTGAATAAGATTAGACGTCCTCCTAACTAAGACTGTCCTCCCAGAATTTTTTGGAAAGTATGTCCTACTCTTGTACTGATTAGCTTTTCTCACCAGGACATATTTTTGCTCACCTACCAGGTTAGCCAGCAGCCCCCCCCCTCTAGTTTGGCCTTTTCATCCCTTCTCCTTCCCTCCTCTATTTGCCTTTGTCCTTAAGAACCTCTCTCTCTGTTCTTTATTCTTGGTAAACCCCCTGCTTGCTCTGTCTGATATCCTTTTCCTGACCTGGCCACTAGGTGGCACCCTTCTTATCACAAATCCTACTATCATATTTTTCTGAGTTTTCCACTGCAATCCGTATTGTCCTTTCCAGTTCCATAGTTGACCACTGCCACTTGCTATTCTCTCACGACTAACTCCTCTACCTTACCCAGTACTATTTCACTTACCCCCCACTTACCATACACTCTCCTCTAACTCTCTACTCTTGAGCTCACCCTTACCTTTACACCTGTTTCTCTCTTCTTGCCTGATTGTTTTCTGCAACTGGTCGTCTTATTTTGACACCTGGAATTTCCTTTTTCACTTTCTCACACTCTTGGTCCCCCTCTCCCTCTTTTACCTGATTTCTTTGTGACTTTTCTTCTACTTGCCTGTTCCTTACCTATCAGCTACTGTGCTTACTTTTCTATTTGCCTGTTCCTTACCTTGCATCTATTGTGCTTACTCTTTTACTTGCCTTCCCTACCTTTCATCTACTGCGCTCCCCTCCTTCCAACTATCATCTCCCTCTCAGTATTATTCTCTCGATCTTATATCTGCCTATAGCTGTTACTCTACCACTTTTTTCCCTCCTCTCTTCCATCCTCACCATTTAGCTTCCTGATCCACGCACTTACTATTGTTTTACTGTGCTGTATTTTCCTATTCCTTCTTTTCTCTACCTGTCCCCTCCCCCTCCAGCTCCATTTCCGTTTCTATCCTACAAATACACCCGTCCCCTAGCCGTTTCCTCCCTATAGACTATCCCTCGGTGGGCTGCTGTGTCTCCTTGGACTTTGGGGGTGGATATTCCTCATGTGAGTACTTGGCTTGAATGCATTGTTTATTGTCCAGTTTAGATTATTCTTTTGTAACCATCACTAACAGCCTGATTTTTGTCTGACTACCTGTGTATACCTGCAAAGGTTTAATGATACTTTTGTTAAGCTGATGTGAACCATGTGGAACGCCACTTTTCAGTAGGAACTCTTAAAGGCAGTTTAATACCCCTTCTCCACTCCTCTTGGCCCTGCACCAACCATCCTGTATGGTCGTTTAAACTGAAGATCTGCTTCTTAGGTTTCTACTAATACCAGCGGTGCCTGTGCCCTATCTTTACAGTCGTCAAACAGCCACAGCGGTAGCTTATTTTACCGCTCGCTGTAAACATTGACTACTGTTGTGTTTTTTTAAAGACGCTCAATAGCCGCTTATTTGGAACCGGGACTATAGACTACAATTGCATATGGATTATGTCCTTAGAGGAGCTAAACTGTTATTTTTATTACTTTCGTACTTGTGTTTGGGTCACAACAATACATTAAGACAGACAGCCCAGTGGTAGCGTTCTTCTTACCGCTCACTGTAAGCCTGTTTTTGTTGGATCGTAAAGTGCCTTAAGCGCCTTTTAACAAAGCTTACCTAGCAGCGGTTTCGCTCGGCAGACTTTTTTTCCTTTTTTCTTTAGTTTTTCTGCCTAGCGACCTAGACCTACTCCTGTAACCAAAGCGTCTTGACGCTAAGGGGTTTTAGTTGTATTGTGATAGATAAACGGACTATCATATGTTCCTAAATTGTGCCTACCACAGCGGTAGTCTTCATTTGTTATACTGCTTGTAACTGTATATACCATTATATACCCCTTATAACCTTCACTATATCTAGTATTTCCCCTTGCTGCGACTTTCGGCAGCGTCCCTTACCTAGGCAAGCCTCCACGTGGTCTCCCACAACATACTACTGGCGTTCATGGAGAGTTGTAGCGTATTAAGATTTTAGAATTGCTAAAGTGTTTAAACTACTGAAATGTATTGCATACTGCTGATAATTTAATGCTCTCGACAAAAAGCCTATTAAATGTATTGCATACTGCTGATAATTTAATGCTCTCGACAAAAAGCCTATTAACTGTGTTGCACTTATATTACATATATTTGACCTACACACATTGAAGCAACATTATATATAACTCATATCCCCCTTGGGATCCTGTAACATTTGACCTTAGATCCTTGGCTTTTTAATGTTATGTTTAGCCATATTTTTTGTAGAAACTGATGACTGCTTGATGCTCATGTTGAGAATGTGAACGTATCCAAACATTGCGATTGATGCTGCTTGCCTAAATGTTTTTCTAGCTAGTAACTGTTGTAAGGTTTGTTCCTTGGGAGCCCTACTGTGTGTCTTTAGCAGTCTAGCTACTCTGCTTTATACAGTGTGTCCTAGGGTAAATCTCTGTACTGTCCTTGTTTCTTGGATTTTTAGCATATGTGCTAGTTATGTTGTACACACATGATTGATTAACAACTTATTTTCCTTTGTTTGTTTTTCTTTTTTTCTCTCTCCACCTTTAACAATTATCAGATTGTACACCCGGGTTCCTGTCCTTCCCTAACCTAAGAGGCCCTGTGGACATCTTTTAAGCACCAGTATCCTGAATAAGATTAGACGTCCTCCTAACTAAGACTGTCCTCTCAGAATTTTTTTGGAAAGTATGTCCTACTCTTGTACTGATTAGCTTTTCTCACCAGGACATATTTTTGCTCCCCTACCAGGTTAGCCAGCAGCCCCCCCCTCTAGTTTGGCCTTTTGATCCCTTCTCCTTCCCTCCTCTATTTGCCTTTGTCCTTAAGAACCTCTCTCTCTGTTCTTTATTCTTGGTAAACCCCCTGCTTGCTCTGTCTGATATCCTTTTCCTGACCTGGCCACTAGGTGGCGCCCTTCTTATCACGAATCCTACTATCATATTTTTCTGAGTTTTCCACTGCAATCCGTATTGTCCTTTCCAGTTCCATAGTTGACCACTGCCACTTGCTATTCTCTCACGACTAACTCCTCTACCTTACCCAGTACTATTTCACTTACCCCCCACTTACCATACACTCTCCTCTAACTCTCTACTCTTGAGCTCACCCTTACCTTTACACCTGTTTCTCTCTTCTTGCCTGATTGTTTTCTGCAACTGGTCGTCTTGTTCTTCCCCGCTCCGTTCGCTACGCTCACTCCGCTCCCCACCCTACCCCCAATTCCCACCCACCCCCAGGGGTCCTACCTTTAAACTTACTTAGACACACCCCTAATTAGCTACCTACCTATCACAATTCCTGTACATCTAACCTATCAACACCAGACTCCTAGTCCTACAACCACACCCTCTCTCCACAATCTTATCTAACTACCTCACCTCACCCTATTATTACATACCGTGCAGTCCTATACTTACTAGCCTCTTACTCAATAAAAACATGCCTTTAAGCCTTAACTCAATCTTTCCACTTCTTCTCCTTAACATCCTGCTTTACTACTATACTCTTACCTCCTATGAATATCTTAGGCTTAACCAACCTCCTGTGTTAGACAAACACACCACAACTACACTTCCTCTACCTAACCAAACACATATTAACATACTATCAACCTGTCCCTACCTTCCCCCTCTCTACCATAAAGTACACCATTACAGATTCCCAACCTCCAAACGGTTCTATCTAATACCCTTCAAAAACTTAAAAGTCTCTCTAGTCCCACAAACACTGTTACTGATACATGGGGACATCCACCCCAACCCCGGTCCCAATACCCTCCTCAACCACACCCCTTCAAGCCAAACTGCTAACTGTTCTGGTTCACCTTTCTCCACTGACTCCCTCTCTATTGCTCACCTAAATATTCGTAGCATCAACAACAAAGTCACACAACTCCATGCCTTAATTGATTTCTACGCCTTTGATATTCTCTGTCTCACTGAAACCTGGCTTAAACCTAGTACCAAAGACAACGAATTCACTCCCCCAGGCTATAGCACCTTAAGGCAAGATTGTCTTAATAAAAAGGGCGGGAGTGTGGCCCTCCTATACAAATCCCAACTTCAGGTAGCCTTAATTGACTCCTTGCCCCCCTCCCCAGCAAATGCTGAAATACTATGTTCCAAACTCCAAGTTAATAAATCCAAGGCTATTTATATAATATGTTCCTACATCCCTCCAGGCAAGAACATCAACACTCTAGAAAATATCCTAAGCTGGGTCTCCTGTAGCTTTCCTCAGGAAACCATAATCTTAGGTGACTTCAATATTGACTGGAACTCCTGCATATCTCCCAAACCCACCATTCACCTAAATCTCTTTAACTTTCATCAAACCATTAACTCCCCTACTAGAATACATAAATCCACCCACAAACAAACCATTCTAGACTGGATACTGACCAACAACAATCCCCTCTCCTATAA
Organism: Protopterus annectens; assembly: GCF_019279795.1. Classification (NCBI taxonomy): domain Eukaryota; kingdom Metazoa; phylum Chordata; order Ceratodontiformes; family Protopteridae; genus Protopterus; species Protopterus annectens. The sequence goes on from NC_056731.1 coordinate 716,295,072, forward strand.
AACAGGAATACTCCCTGACAATATCAGCGACCACCTCCTTACCTTTATCACTAAACAAAAATACAACAATCCCAAGCTAACTATTTATCGTACCAAATACAACAAAACAGATTTCAACCTAGCATCCTTTCAAAATGAACTCAAGGAATATAACTGGTCAACTCTAAAATACCTCCCAATAGATGAAGCAGTAACCCATTTTAACAATACCTTCCTACAAATTCTAAACCATCATGCCCCATCCCGCTTAATTAGAGTAAGGTCCAAAGCAGCCCCATGGCTCTCAAAAACAACTAAACAAACTATGCGAGCTAGAAATAAATTATGGACTAAATGGAGGTCCACAAAAAACCCTACTGACCATCAAAACTTCAAACACCTGAGAAACAAAACAAAGAAACTTACCTATCTGGACAAGAAAAACTGCCACTTTCAATATCAACAAAACCAAAACCAAAACCCAAAACAATTTTGGTCAGGAATAAACAAACTACTCCATCCAGGGAACACCAAAACACCTACCCCAGCTAGCCTAGCACAGACCCAACCTAACATAATAGCCAACACTTTCAACAACTTCTTCTCTCAAAGAGTCGCCTCACTGGCAAGCAGCTTGACTCCCCCCCTATCCCTCCAAATTACCCCCACTCAAAACAGCACCCACATGCTAAAGTTTAACACCATCTCCACTACCTATATACGTAAACTACTATCTAAACTCAAACCATGCACCCCTTCTGCCGACAAGCTTCCAGCTGAATATCTGCAACTAGCTGCAACCGAAATAGCCTACCCAGTCTCCATCTTAATAAACAGAACTATAACTGAATCCAAAATCCCATCCTGTTGGAAAATCTCCCATATCATTCCCCTCCATAAAGGAGGTAACTCTAACGAACTCTCCAATTTTCGGCCTATTGCCCTTCTATCTCCACTATCCAAAATAATGGAACGCTGCATACACCATCAACTCCTACATTATCTCTTGAATAACAACTTGCTTGTAGACTCACAACATGGTTTTAGGCCCTACCACAGTACTTCAACTGCCCTTCTCTCCTTCACTGACACTATCAATAAAAATCGCAATAACAACCTGTTCTCCTCTGCTATTCTTGGACCTCTCAAAAGCATTCGATATGGTCAACCATCAACTTCTCCTCGATACCTTAAAATCCCTCTCACTTGATTCACAAGCATTACAGTGGTTTGACTCATACTTGACTAATAGAAAACAAGCAGTCCTCTGGGACAGCCATCTATCCTCTCAACTCCCAGTTACTATTGGCATCCCACAAGGATCCATCTTAGGTCCCCTACTTTTCTCTATTTTCATAAATAACCTGCCCACTTCCCTCCCCACATCCACTTGTATACAGTATGCTGATGATTCCACTCTCATCTGCTCTGCTCCATCCCCAGTAGAACTCCACTCCTCTACCCAATTGGTCTTCACTGCAGCAGAAAAATGGTTTCAACACATCTGTCTCCTCCTAAATCCCAAAAAAACCAAACTACTACTTTTCACCCCAACCCTTAAATCCACCCCAATCACTTTCTCCATTGTGTCCTGTAATGGCACTATTATCAAACCTGACTATTCCACAAAACTGCTTGGCGTCACCATAGACAATCAGCTAAATTTTGACTATCACATTGATTTAACTATCAAGACAGTCAATAAAAAGATTGGTGCCCTTTACAGACTTAAGCCCTTTCTTACTGCCACATCCCGAGTGTCTCTCGCCCAGACTCACCTCATTTCTACACTGCTGTATGCCTCTCCTTCTTTTATCAACATATCTAAAGCTAATCTTCAGAAACTGAATATAGCCTACCATAGTATTGCCAGATTTGCCACTGGCTCTCCATTCCATACTCATCACTGTCTTAACTTAAAGAAACTTAACTGGCTAGAACTTCCAAACCTAATACTCCTACAGCAACTAATCATCACTTTTAAAATTCTACATTACCCCTCCAACACACCCATACTGAACAACCTCATCACACCTTATAAAAATCTCACTACACTTAGATCAGCCAACAAGCTTCTAGTTACTACTCTGAAATCTCATAATAAATCAGGTGATTCCTTATTTGCAAACACTATCGGTTCATATTGGAATAAACTTCCCACAGAACTGACCTCCCTAGGCTCATGTCACCTTTTCAAAAAACAGATGAGAAATCACTTACTAAATCACTGGCTATGCCCATGCTCCAATCCCGACTGAGCTCAGCAAATTTTATTACCCTCTCTAGTCCCCTCCTTTGTACCGTCACTCTCTTGTTCTAATTTCTGACTGAATTCCCCAATCCCCTCTTTTGTACCTTCACTCTTTTGTTCAAAATTCTGTTTGACTTCCCCTCTGACCATCTGCTTTCTTTCTCTTGCTTCTTTTATCTGACTTCCTATATCCTTCTACCTTCTGCATTCATCACTACCTTTGTTTCCCCCTCTCTTCTCCTACTGGCTACTCCTCACCTTTGCTATGCCCATAATATTCCTACCAAACGGAAACTGTACTTTTTCCACATTCTGCTTACTTCATTTCTGCTTTTTCTTTATCTCTAACTACATAATAACTGTTACACTACCAGCTTGCATAGTTAACACTGTATATTAACTGTTTCTTGCTTTTTGCCAATGCCTGATTTGTTGTTTTGACTAGTGACTAGTGTTTTTAACTGTAAATTTTATTTTATGATACTGGAGCTTTTCTCCTCAGCCCTTGGCTGAAATTTGACATGTCATCTAGTCAGACTAGCCCAGGAAAACTGTATATGCGATTGTACTTTGCCTTTTAACATTATTTTATTGTTAGTTTATTAGTGACTTGTTAAACTGTAATATTATAGTCTGACAGTGGAGCTTTTCTCCTCGGGCCTCTGCTGAAAATGGACCTGTATCCAGCCAGACTAGCCCGGTTAACAAATGTAAAATAAATAAATAAAATAAAGACAAATCTCAGTCTGGATTAGTGCATGGACAAAGCCAATGAGTTTTTAGATGTTCTTTAAGATGTTTTTTAAAAAGAGAAGTAGAAGCAAGGGTGGATAATTCTGAGGGAAGCTGGTTTCAGATTTTTCCTGCAGTGTTTGCGAAGAGTGAATCCCCAGCTTTGTTATTAGCTTTATTTGAGGAAACTAGAAGCTTATTAGCAGAGCAGAGTATGGATAGATTTGTATAGGGTGTAATTAGATTAGTAAGGATAGGTGTGTTGTTAGGGTGGTGTAGGATCTTTTGAGTAATAAGTAATTGTTGACAGAGTATACGGTTTTTCAGTTCGAGCCATCCTAGTTGTTTGGGGTTAAGGCAGTGGTGAGTTTTAAAGGGGGAGCTTGTGATGTATCTAGCTATGCTATTATAACAGGTGGAGAGTTTTGAGAGGTTATTTTTGGAAAGGTTAGTATATATAACACAGGCATAGAAAAGGGTAGAAATGAGGTGGGTTTGGGCAATAGTTTTCTTTGCAGAAGGGGTAAGGAAGGCTTTGATTCTATAGAGGGTACCAAGTTTTTTGTTAACAGACTTTATAGTTGAGTTGATGTGTTAATCATAGCTGAGACGATTATCAATTGTTACACCTAGTAGGCGGGTTGTGGTATCTGGGGTAATGTTGGTACCATTGTTAGAGGTTATAGAGAAGAATGGAGTAGGTGATTTGTGAGTAGGGGTGAAAAGCAGTAATTTAGTTTTTTTAGGATTTAGGAGGAGGCAGTGTTACATAAACCAGTTTTCGACATTTTGAAAAACAGTTTGGGTAAGGGAGTGGAGAGTGGCTATATTCTTGGCGGTACAGATTAAGGTGGAGTCGTCGGCATATTGAATACATGTGGCTTGAGGTATGTTGTTGTGTAGATTGTTAATAAAGAAAAGAGAAGGGGACCTAGGATAGAGCCCTAGGGTACTCCAATATTGACTGGTAGTAGCGAAGACAAATTGTTCTGCCAAAGTACTGCTTGCTGTCTATTTTCCAGATATGACTTAAACCATTGTATAGCTTGCGGGTTGAGAAAATGGGTATTTAGTTTGTCTAATAGTAAGTTATGGTTAACCATATCGAAGGCTTTCGACAGGTCAATAAATAGAGCAGAGGAAAATGAGTTATTGTTACGATTTTTATTTATGGAGTCTGTAAAGGATAAGAGGGCAGTCGATGTGCTATGGAATGGTCTAAAGCCGTGTTGGCAGTTGCAAGTACGTTATTTTGTAGTAAGTGGTTAAGTAATTGTTTGTAAACACACTTTTCCATGATCTTAGCTAAAGGGGAGAGTAAGGCAATAGGACGATAGTTTGAAAGCTCAGTAGAAGGACCACCTTTGTGTAGCGGGATGATATGGGATATCTTCCATAGAGCAGGGATTTTGCCTTCTGAGATAGTTCTGTTGATAATAATGGAGATGGGATATGCTATGGCTTTTGCGGCTATTTGTAGGAATTCAGATGGGAGACAGTCAGCAGAAGGGGTGCAAGGTTTCAGTTTTTGAAGTAGCTTACAGATGAGGGATGTAGATACAGGTTGTATCTGAAAGGTAGGTAGTGAACTATTGCAGGTATTAGTTTGGGAAGTGGTGGAAGGAGGTAAATAATTAGCCAAGGTTAGAATGGCTTCAGTAAAGTAGTTATTAAAGGCATCAGGGACCTGGGTGGAGTTATTATGGTTGAAACCAGTTGGGTCTGGAGTAGTGGTGTTGTCTGGCTGAAGAAGTTTGTTTATTCCAGACCAAAACTTTTGAGGAGTTTGTTGGCTGGTTTGTTGTAGTTTAAGGTAGAAATCATTTTTATCTCTAAGAATATCCTTCTTGGTGGCATTTCTTAGTTGTTTATAGTGAAGGTGGTTTGTTGGGCATTTGGTAACTCTCCATTTTGCCCAGATTTTATTTCTAAGGAGTATCTTCTGCCTGGTTTGTTTTGTGAGCCATGGGGCAGGTTTTGTTTTTATTCTAGTAGTGTGAAAAGGTGCATGGCAGTCAAGGATTTGAAGAAAGTTAGTATTAAAGTAAGTAATGGATTCATCAAGTTCAAGATGGGTTAGTGGTGACCGGTCACCTGCTTGCAACTCAGTTAGGAAGCTGTCTGGATTAAAGAATTTTTTTGAGCAGGAGGTTTTGATGTTGTGAGTGGTTGGAAGATGGACTTTTTGTCTAATAATGTAGGTAGGTAAGCATGTGGTCACTAATGTCATCTGGAATGGTTCCTGGAGTATAAGTTTCAGGGTGGCTATTAATACAGATCCAATCCAGAGTAGTTTCCTTATTGCTAGGTTTGTGGATTCTTGTAGGAGTTGTTATTAATTGTTTGAAACCAAAGAGGTTTATGTGATTGGTAGGATTCATAGAACTGCAAGTGGACCAGTCTGTGTTAAAGTCACCAAGTACAATGGTCTCCTGGGGTAGTTGGGTAGTGAGGTGATTGAGTAGGTTCTCAAAAGTACTGGTATTATTACCTGGGGGTAGATACATACAAAGCAGATAGACTGATTTGGAATTATTGATTTGGAGTTTGGCAGTTAGGATTTCAGAATTGGTGGCAAATGATGGAAGCACATTAATGGGGGACATTTGGAGGTTAGATTTATAGAGAATGGCTATACCTCCACCTTTTTAGGTTTTATGGTCATTTCTAAGGATGGTATAGCCCAGAAGGGTAATTTCCTGGTCTAGAGTAGATGGTTTAAGCCAAGTTTCCGTAAGACATAGTATGTCAAATGAGTGTACATCAAGGAGAGCATGTAGATGGGAAATTGTATTGTTAACACTTCTAATGTTAAGGTGACCTATGAAGAGGGAGTTGCATGGTTTTGTTAGTGTTGAGACTGTAGGCAATGTTAAATTGGTTGGGTTATTGGTATAGTTATTATTGGGGCCAGGATTTGGATGAATATCACCGTCTAGGAGGGGGTGTTGCTGGGGGTGTTGTAGAGATTTAAGGAGTTTATAGTGGTTATTAAGAGTCTTTTTGGAAGAGAAATAGCTAATGTGGGTTGCTCTGTGAAATTTTGGTAGCATACAGTTGGATTTACAGGTTATGTTGCTGTGATTAAGGGAGAAGATGAAAGAGGGTGTTAGTGTTTGACGGATGCAATGGTTTTGTTCAGGGAGAGAAAGATATTCAAAGCAGGTGAGTAAGTAAGGTATGGTAAGACAGGCCAATGTGGTGGTTAAGAGTAGTATGTTTAAGAGGATATGTTTATTTGATGGGGCCATGGTAAAAAGTAATTATAAGTAGGGAAAAGACAGTATAAATAGGTGTTGTAGAAAGAAAAAGGGAGTTATGGAAGGGATAGAGCAGGGTACAGAATAATTTGGGAAGAGATTAGAGGAGATTGAAAATGAGGTAGAGTAGGGAAGGAAAGTAGTGTAGTGGATGGATAGTAAGGGTTGGGGGTGGTATAAAAGGAAATTGAGTAGTTCTAATTAGTAGAGCAAGATAAGGGAGTGGCCTGGAGATGGAGAGGTGAGTGATAGGATAAGAAGGAAGGAGGAGTGGTTAGTGAAGTATATGACTAGGACCTCTGGGGTGGGTGGGAATTGGGGGTAGGGTAGGGGAGCGGAGTGAGCCCGGAGGGCGAACGGAGCGGGTAGAAACAGGCAAAGGAGTAGCTGGAGGAGAAACAATCAGTCAGCAGAGCTGAATACTGAATGTAAGTGAAGTAAGCCTGAAGTGGGAAGGAGCAGGGATAAGTATGGAGTGTATAAGAAAACACGGAAGTGTAGCAAGTTAGAATAGAGGGTACAGTGTGAAGTAACAGAGTAGTTCTAGGTCAGATCAGTATAGTGTAAAGCAAACAGAATAAAAAAGGGGGTGAGCAGGAGAATTAATAGAAGGGACAGCAGTGCCCCCTACTGGGCAAAGCTAGAGTTACAAGCAGTTACAGTAAGGCGGGGTAGGATTTAGTTTTAGTTAAGAGAGGGAGAAAAGCAAGTAAAAGAGGTAGTAAGAGGTGGTAAAGGTGTTTAGTGTACAAGGTAGCTAGTATGGAGGGGAGGGAGGCTGCTGGCTGACCCGGCTCAGGGCGAGCTTTTAAACCCCTGAAGCAACAGTGGACGGTAGTAAGTTTTACAGGTAGGACATAGATAACATACTTTCTTATATCCTTGAAGGTGGGAGTTGGGAGTACAGGCTGAGAGAGAAAGCCACGGCTATTTGTTGGACGGGTCCTTTGTCACCAGTTAGGTAGGTTCTCAGAAAAATGAGTTCTGGAACAGCACAGTGAAGAGCAGGGTACTTGTAGGAGAGAGAGAGAGACAACAGTGGTGGTAAGTAGCAAGAAGCTAATAACAACAAAATATGATAATAGGACAATAGTTATAACAGTTAGAAAGTAGAGCATTCACTGATTCATTTGAAGCTAACAATATCATGAGAGCTTATATTTTCTTATATCAAATATCTAGCAGTACATTCTCTATAGGCTCAATAGGATAGCATGTAACTCATTAGTTTAAAATAATCATCTGATTCAAATGCATATGAAAACAAAACAACAGTGCAGCCATAATTCAGGGACAATGTGTAGAAAGTGTCAGGAATTGCTATATATTGACACTAGAAAGAGAGTTAGGGCTGGTAGCAGGCTTAAAGTCTACACTAGTCTGTCGACAGGGAGACCACACATTAATTGATTAAACATATGGCATAAGCTTCCTCGTGGTTAGCGAGAATGCCAGAATGCATTACCCAGACTATTAAATAGGGTTTAATACATCTATTAGTAGAGAGACCTATTAAAATAGAACTTAGTATAAATAGAGAGATGTGATATCCCGCCATCCTAGTCACCCTGGAATTGCTTCAGCGTGGTTGGCGTGAGGCTGAAAAGGCTGTTCCCGGCCTTTTAAGTACACAAATGTCTATAAAATTAGCAGTAGTTCTAGTGACAGGGGAAAGTGTAGTTAGAGATTTTTTTTTTAAATCTTTACAATCAATAGCATGCTTAGGTAATGCATTAAATTAATCATTCTTTTTAATGGCCAACTTGTGTTCATACATTCTTTGCAAGATCATTCTAGTGGTTTTACCCATGTAGAAGCTCTTGCAAGAACCACAAGTAGCCAAATATTTCCAGAATGTTTCTAAAGGGCAGCATATCACCCAACGATAAATCTATATCATTCACAATCATAGCCTGAGTAAGTACCAAAAGGAACTAAAATAGTTTGAAGTGCTATTTTTATAGACAAACTTAAGTTTCTCACTTACAGCTTGTAATAAACCACAATAATTATCATCAATGATCATAATAATGATTCTTACATTAACCCAGCCACTGGGGATGCAGAAGCCAGTGCATTTCTTCATGCCGGTCTCAAGCCCGGATAAATGGGGAGGGTTACGTCAGGAACGGCATCTGGTGTAAAACTTTTGCCAAATGACATATGCAGACAACAATACAGATTTCCATACCAGATCAATGGAGGCCCGGGTTAACAATGACCGCCACCAGTACTGTTAGCCAACGGGTGCTGGTGGAAATTAGGCTATTGTTGGCCAAAGGAGAAGAAGAAGAGGGGGAAGACATGCCAGAAAGCGGGAAGAGAGGAGGAAGGTTAGCAGTGTGGTAGTGAGCATAGGAATTTTGAATGCTGGTAGTATGACTGGTATTGGGAGACAGCTAGCTGATATGATGGAGAGGAGAAAGGCTAATATATTGTGCGTGCAAGAGACCAGATGGAAGGGGAGTAAGGCCAGGTGTATCGCAGGCGGGTTCAAATTGTTCTTTCATGGTGTGCATGGGAGGAGAAATGGGGTAGGGGTTATCCTGAAGGAACAGTATGCCAAGAATGTTTTGGAGGTGAAAAGAGTGTCAGATAGAGTGGTGTTTATAAAGCTGGAAGTTGATGGTGTAATGATGAATGTTGTTACTGCATATGCTCTGCAAGTTGAGTGTGCAATAGATGAGAAAGAAAAATTTTGGAGTGAGTTGGATGAAATGGTGGTGAGTGTACCCAAGGGTGAGAGAGTGGTGATTAGAGAGGATTTCAATGGGGATGTTGTTGAAGGGAACAGGGGGGATAAGGAAGTGATGGGTAGGCATGGTGTTAAGGAGAGGAATGCAGAAGGTCACATGGTAGTGGATTTTGTGAAAAGGATGGAGATGGCTCTGGTTAATACTTATTTTAAGAAGAGGTAGGAGCATAGTGTGACATACAAGAGTGGAGGAAGATGCACACAGGTGGATTATTTCCTATGCAGGAGGTTCAGTCTGAAGGAGATTGGAGACTGTAAAGTGGTGACAGGGGAAAGTGTAGTTAGGCAGCATAGAACGGTGGTCTGTAGGATGACGTTGGTGATCAAGAAGAGGAGGAGGAGTGTGAGGGGAGTGCCAAGGATCAAATGTTGGAAGTTGAAAAAGGGTGATTGTGAGGTGGAGTTCAGGAAAGAGTTAAGATAGACACTGGGTGGCAGTAAAAAGTTACCAAACAGCTGGGTAACTACAGCACAGCTGGTAAGGGAGACAACTAGAAAAGTGCTTAGTGTGACATGTGGACAGAGGAAGGAGGACAAGGAGACCTGGTGGTGGAACAAGGAAGTACAGGAGAGTATACAGAGAAAGAGGTTGGTGAAGAAGAAGTGGGATTGTCAGACAGATGAAGAAAGTAGACAGGAGTACAAGGAGATGAGGCGTATGGCAAAGACAGAGCAGAGGTAACGAAGGTTAAGGATAAGGCATATGGAGAGTTGTATGAAAGGCTGGACACTAAGGAAGGAGAAAAGGACCTGTATCAATTGGCTAGACAGAGGGACTGAGCTGGGAAAGATGTGCAGCATGTAAAGGTGATAAAGGATAATGAGTGAAATGCACTCACAAGCAAGCAGAGTGTGTTGAGCACATGGATACTTTGAGGGGCTGATGAATGAAGAGAATGAGAGAGAGAGAAGGTTGGATGATGTGGGAATAGTGAATCCAGGACAGCTATGAAGAGGATGAAGAATGGAAAGCCTGCTGGTCCAGATGACATACCTGTGGAAGCATGGAGGAGAAATGGCAGTGGAGTTCTTAACCACATTGTTTAATGAAATCTTGGAAAGTGAGCAGATGCCTGAGGAGTGGAGAAAAAGTGTTTTGGTACTAATGTTTAAAAATAAGGGTGATGTGCAGAGCTGTAGTAACTACTGAGGGATAAAATCGATCAGTCACGGCATGAAGTTATGGGAAAGAATAGTGAAAGCTAGGTTAAGGAGGGAGGTGATGATTAGTGATCAGCAGTATGGCATCATGCCGGGAAAAAGCACTACAGATGTGATGTTTGCTCTGAGGGTGTTGATGGAGAAGTATAGAGAAGATCAGAAGGAGTTGCATTGTGTCTTTGTGGACTTGGAGAAAGCATATGACAGGGGGCCTAGAGAGGAGTTGTGGTATTGTATGAGGAAGTCGGGAGTGGCAGAGAAGTATGTAAGAGTGGTACAGGATATGTACGAGGGTAGTGTGACAGTGGTGAGTTCTGTGGTGGGAGTGACGGATACATTTAAGCTGGAGGTGGGATTACATCAAGGGTCAGCTCTGAGCCCTTTCTTATTTGCAATGGTGATGGACAGGTAGACAGACGAGATCAGACAGGAGTCCCGTGGACTATGATGTTTGCAGATGACTTTGTGATCTGTAGTGAGAGTAAGGAACAGGTTGAGAGACCCTGAAGAGGTGGAGATATGCTCTAGAGAGGAGAGAAATGAAGGTCAGCAGGATTAAGACAGAATACATGTGTGTGATTGCAAGGGAGGATAGACGAATGGTGAGGATGCAGGGAGTAGAGTTGGCAAAGGTGGATGAGTTTAAATACTTGGGATCAACAGTTCAGAGTAATGGTGAGTGTGGAAGAGAGGTGAAGAAGAGAGTACAGGCAGGCTGGAGTGGGTGGAGAAGAGTGTCAGGAGTGATTTGTGACTGATGGGTACCAGTAAGAGTGAAAGGGAAGGTCTACAAGAGGGTAGTGAGACCTCTATGTTATACAGGTTGGAGATGGTGGCATTGACAAAAAGGCAGGAGTCAGAGCTGGAGGTGGCAGAGTTAAAGATGTTAAGATTTGCATTGGGTGTCACGAGGATGGACAGGATTAGGAATCAGTATATTAAAGGGTCAGCTCACGTGGGATGGTTTGGAGACAAAGCCAGAGAGGCAAGATTGCGTTGGTTTGGATATGTGCTGAGGAGGGATGCTGGGCATATTGGGAAAAGGATGCTGAGGATGAAGCTGCCAGGTAAGAGGAAAAAAGGAAGGCCTAAGATAAGGTTTATGGATGTGGCGAGAGAGGACATGCAGGTGGTTGGTGTGACACAGCAAGATGCAGAGGAAAGGAAGAAATGGAAAGAGATGATCTGCTGTGGCAGCCCATAATGGGAACAGCTGAAAGAAGAAGAAGAAGAATGATTCTTACGTTGAACATATCAACACTAACCGGTAAAGAAAAATCTCTAGTAAAAACACTTTCAACTCTATTTCATGTCTTGGGAGAAGAGCAATGTTTTTAAAATAGGTTGAAATTCAGTCCATATATAATCCATTACTTCATCTATTATTTTATCTAATCTATTAATAAGTATAACCTTTCTTTTTGAACAAAGCCCACCAAAACAAAACCTCTGCTTGAAGACATAATCAGTACTGATGAAACAACTGTATCTAATAAACTGTCCCCTTATAATATTCCACTTCATGAAAATGGATGCTGACTACCACAATTTGCATAGTTGTTAAAATGGGTTTTATTTCTATAAATATTACAGTGAAGACAACTATGTTATATGTCCAGTATTCTAGTAAAATTAACTACACTAACTGTGTCATATAAAACAAAAAACATAAAATTAATACTGTTATTTAGGTTATTCAAAAATGCCAAAACCTCATATTTTGTACCATTCCAGATTATAAACAAATTGTCTATGTTTTTCCAATATAAAGAATCATATTTAAAATGTGTGCATGGTGGGGGGAGGGGGCAAACATTGTTGACCCTAACAGCTTATCAGCAAAATAACAAAAACAGGTGCCATTTTGGCACCCACTGCTATACCCTTAAGCTGATGGTAAATTTCACTTTGAAAAACAAAAAAAGTTATTAGCAAGTTGTTGTTGTTGTTTGTCTTTTGGCTTTTCCTGGTTAGGGGTCGCTACAGCGGAACTCCGGTCCACTAATGATTGTCAGTAGATTTTCATGAACGCCGAGGTGTCAGCTCGATGTCCAACCTTCAACGAAGGCACGCCCATTTACTCATGTCTTCTGAACGCCCACCCAACCACGGGGAGGACATGCAGACTCCACACAGAAGGCACTCCCCGCACTCCAGTCGCGAATCGAACGAGAGAACCTCTAATAAAAAAGTTATTAGCAAGTACAATATCTATAAACAGACAAATGTTACTCAAACTGGCTGGCAAATGAAGTAAATACACTTAAATAATTCCTGATATACTCACAATAAAAATATCCTGTTTTATTGAAGTATATAGTGTTGCCACATAAAAAGTGATGAATGTGGTTTCTGTACCAGCAATTATATAGTTTTTGAGTAAATCAAGAAAGATCCAAGAATCTTTCAAATAAAATTGTGAACCTTGTAAGACAGGATTAAGTATTATATCTAATTACACTGAAACTGATTCAGTTTTAATATGGTCAGTAGCAACTACTGGCCTGAAACATGGATGAAACATGGATTCAAATTACTTGAGTGGGTTTTAAGAATACTAAATACGTTTGACAATTACGGATAATCTACCTTAAACATTTCAAACTGTGTGATACACATAACCTTAATAAAGAAGGTCTAATAAAAACAAATCAATTTTCCTAAATTGGTATAAAATTAGAAGTTATGTACTCACCATAACGTTCCATCTGAGTAGGTGTATTCATTTGTCTGCAACCTGTGGGTTATGGATCCGATATCGGATCCGAACCGCATGGTTTTCAGCTATGGATCAAGCTCTCAGCCCCTCACCCATAATGCCCTGCTCTACCCTCATGACCTCAGATCGAGTTTGCCAAAGCAACAATACCCTAAAAAGGGTAACAAAGAATATGCAGGAAACTGAAAGGCCAGGGGATAGGAGGCGGGATGGTTGCAGACAAATGAATACACCTACTCAGATGGAACGTTATGGTGAGTACATAACTTCTAAATCTGAAGTAGGATATTCATTGTCTGCAACCTGTGGGACAGAGTCCCCAGCTACCTGAATCTTGGCGGCCATCATGGAAGGATATTCGGAGCACCGCTGAGCCAAAGGATGCTCTACCCCTAGATGCAAGATCCAACTTATAGTGGGAAATAAGCGTATGAGATGAAGCCCGTGGCTGCTGCACAAATATCATCTAGAGGAATCCTAGCCTTGAAGGCTGCCAGGTAGATACTGACCGGGTTGAATGGGCATGAACACCCTCCGGTGCGGGCCTTCCTGAAGCTTGATAAGCCAATAAAATGCACTGTGAAATCCAGCGGGACAGAGAAACTTTAGAGATTGGCTTGCCCAAATTGAATTGCAAAGGAAATAAACAGCTGGTCGGATTGCCTATGACCAGCTGTCCTGTTCAGATAAAATCTAAGTTGCCTGTGAACATCTAGTGAATGTAGCTTATATTCACCTTTGTTTTCATATTTAGGAAGAAAACAGGAGGTTAATAGATTGATTGATGTTTGCTTCAGAAGCGATTTTAGGAAGAAAGGACGGGTTGGTCCTGAGGGAGACACGGTCCGGATGAAATACCAAGTAAGGAGGTTTAGCTGATAAAGCTTGAAGTTCAGAAACTCTCTTGGCTGATGTAATGGCTACCAAAAGGCTGTCTTGTAGGACAAGAATTTGAGATCCACCGAGCCGCTGGCTCGAGGAGGAGCGGTCAAGGCCTGTAGGACCAAAGAAAGGTCCCAAGGAGGAACTGCTTGTTTTATAGGGGCCTGAGAAGAAAAGTACCTTTAAGAAATATTTTACACAATTTGGCTGACATAAGAGGATTAGAGTCATGGCCAATGTGATAGTGAGAAATTGCCGCCAGTTGAACTTTGACTGTGGAACTGCTGGCACCATCGTTAAAGAGAGTGGTTAGAAAGTCAAGCACTAAAGGGAGAGGAACCGTGAAGGGATTCAGGCCTTGCCGCTCCGCCCACAAAGAAAGCGTTTCCATTTGCTTAAACCTTTCTAGTGGATGGTTTATGAGCCCACCAAAATAGCCTTTACAGGTGAAGAAATACCGGAGTCCTTATCAAGAGTGGAACTGGAGCAGCCAAGCGGTCAGCTTCAGGTTGTCCAGGTTCGGAGGAGGAATGCAGGATGGATGGGATATCAGATCCGGGATGGGATCTAGAATCCAGGATTCACCGAGTGAGACCTTAGGAAGGGGAACCAGATCTGTCGAGGCCAGAATGGAGTAATGAGAATCATTCTGCAACCCACCCGAGAGGCTTTCTGAAGAACTTGCAGCATCAGAGGCAAGGGTGGATAGGCATACAGAAGACCGGGTGGCCAAGCATGCACCAGTCTTGGGGTACCTCCGGGAGGTATTAGAGCGAAAAACTGTCGCACTTGGTGTTTGAGGGAGAAGCAAAAGATCGCATGAAGGGGTTCCCACCGTGCGAATATGCTCCGCTACTTGACAATTGAGAGACCACTCGTAAGGGGTCAGAATGGTGCGACTGAGCTTGTCCGCTAGGATGTTGGACCGACCGAATGTGCGTTGCTATTAGAAAGCGATTGGAGATTGCCCATTCCCAAACTCTCATGGCCTCTCGACAAAGAGGTAAGACCTTGTTCCCCTTGCTTGTTGATGTACCAGACAACAGACATGTTGTCCGATTGAATCGCAATTGTTCCCAAGGAAGAAAGTCCTGAAGTGCTAGCAACGCTAAGAGCACTGCTCTCATCTCTAGAACATTGATATGCAGTAAGGTCTCTGAATCGCCACGTGCCTTGGACGGTCCGGCCAATAAGTGCCCCCCACCCGAGGCGGGCGTCCGTGGTCACCGTGGCGAGGAGAAGCACAAAATAGGCGGCCTTTGTGGAGATCCGGGGAGGAGCCACCACAAGAGGGACCGCTTGCAAGCCTTGCTGATCGCTATGGGATGATGCATGGGGAGAGCAAGGTATGACCACTGTACTAAGAGCGTCCACTGTAGAATGCATATTGAGCCTGGCAAGAGGAAGAAGTGCTATAGCCGCCATGGACCCTAGAGCCCTCAGGACCAACTCCGCTGGAACAGAACTTGAATGGAGAATGGCCGCACCTGGTGCTGCAGATTTAGAACTCTGTCCGCAGTGAGGAAGGCTCGTAAACTCCTTGTGTCTAGCCTGGCCCCTATAAAATCTAAGAGCTGTGTGGGCGCCAGGTTGGACTTTTTGTATTTATTGTGATGCCCAGAAAGGAGCAAGATGGAGAGAGTCTCTCGCCAATAGAAGTAGATGCCTTGTTGGGCGGTAAGAAGCCAGTCGTCCAGGTAGGGAAAGACCTGCACCCCTGAAGCCTCAGGTGGGCCGCTACCACTGCTAATACTTTGGTGAACACCCTGGGGGCTGTGGTGAGACCAAAGGGAAGGACCCGGAACTGGTAGTGACTGGCTCCCAGCAGGCGGAGAAACCTCCTGGAGCCTGTCCATCAGGATGTGGTAGTAGCGTCCTTGAGATCTACCGAGCACATCCAGTGATTTTCTCCCAGAAGAGAATAGATTGCAGAGTGACCATTCGAATTTTTCTTTGGGGACTGCCAGATTCAAGAGAGAGAGGTCTAGGATTGGTCTTAGTTCCCCTGTCTTTTGGCACTAAAAGAATCTGGAGTAGAACCCTGATCCGATCTGGTCTGGGGAGCGGGCTGGATGGCTCTTTTCTTTAGCAGATGGCCAATTTCTGCCAAAGCGCTCCCGTTGACCGGGTGGGGCGTCTGGGAGGGACTTCAACTTTGGAAGGTGAAGGAAAGGAATGCGATATCCCTGGATATGATTTGGAGAACCCAGCGGTCCGATGTTATGGACTCCCATGCCGCTAGGTGCCCAACGCCCCGACTGCCTCCAGAGTAGAGCAGTCGGGCAACCTCAGGGTTGCTGGCCGTTCAGAGAAAGGTTCCCTGGACCCGTTTCTGGGAGCCCCTCTGCCTCTAGGGCGGCGTCCTCCTGTCCTCCTCTGCCACGGAAGGACTGGTTGTCCGGAGCAGGCTGGGACTGCTTTCCTCCGAACCACATCTTCTTCTGACCCTTTGGTTCCTAGAATAGGGCCTCTGGGGTGCAGAGAAGCGGATTCGATGGCAGACAGCGTCTTCCTGTCCTTTTAACTCTGGGTCAACGCCTGCTAAGCGGTCTTGCCAAACAGAGCAGAACCATCAAAGGGGCGCTCAACGGCGCTTTGAAGGGCTCAGAAAAATCGCAGTGACGGAGCCAGGCCTGGACCAGTCCTGTCCCGCAGCTCTAGCGCCCTCCGTTGCATGGGAGAGTAGCCGCATAGAAGTATTTGTAACTGAACTAAGAGTGGCCATACGGTGGAGTGCAGAACTCTGTCCTCCTCCGAAATGGACTCAGGGGATGCAGCGTATTCCTTAATAAGATCTCGCTGCATCCGGATAACATGTGCCAAATAGTTCAGCGCCCTTACGAAAAGGTCGAACTGAACATCCGCTTCCCCAAGCGGTCCATCATCCGAGACTCCTTGCTCGGTGGGTGGACTGAGGACTCTCCTGAGCCAGTTCCCTCTTTGTGGCCGCCGCCGTCAACATGGCATCTACCGGAGGCCCCTTACTCCAATGGGTCGGTCGGATGGCGGACTAAGGATCCTATCCGGTCTTTTGGGAATTGGCTCCACGGTGTCCGGTTCCTTCCACGCCCTGGTGGTAATAAGGTCCACCAGGGGTCGGCGGGGGACACCCAAGAGGTAGACGGGCCCGTTTCAAATGCCTCCAAGAACACGGACTCGAGGAAGACTTGGGGCAGACCACCCCCCCCTGGAGCATTTCCATGATGTCTCCAAAGGAGACATCCTCGGGGTGACCGTGGGGAGCCTTCCCCTTCCTCCAAGTCTGTGTCTTCTGTGAGAGACTCGGGGAGTCAATGTGCCTCCTTTTACGGGACCTCCTCTGGGGGCTGTCAGAGGAGTCCTCAAGCAGCAATTTGCTCCATAGGAGCCACTTGGGGCACAAGCGGGCTGTCCCAGGGCCGGATGGTGGAAGCCTGGCCCAGTGCAGACGGAACAAGTGCGGGGTCCGGAGACCCAGAGCCCTCTCCACTACATCAAAGCCGAAGGGGACCTCGACCAAAGGATCCGACAATCGCTCCCCTCGGATCCGAGTGGACGGGAGCCGACACAGGCGCCGAAGGAGCACTGATCCCCGGATCGGCTGGATCAGGCTCCGGGTCGGGTCCGGCGCACTCGAGGGCAGGGTCGGATCCGGTACTATCGGCGCCGACCCACCCCGCTCGGCTGCTCGGTCCAGCTGCTCCGATAGCGGGTCGGAGAAGGAGCAATAGGCTTAAAAAGGTGTTGAGCTCCCGGGGGAGGCAACACTCCATCTGCATCTGGGCCTGGATGAACCTTCTCATCATCCGTCCAGATCAGCATCAGAAAGGCTATGTGTAGATCTCGGCGAGGCTACCGAGGTAGGCCTGGAGTGCCTCCTCGATAGCCTCGGCGGAGATCAGTCTCCTCCTCCTCAGGACCCGGTGAAAGCACACACAGGGACCGGAGCGAAGGAGGAGACCGAACCGAGCCGGGAGAAGCCCGCTTGGCTGGCGGGGCCGCCTTGTGCTTCTCCCTCCGGTCCACAGCAGCATCCCTCTCCTCTCCAGAAGCGGGAGGTTGAGTCCCAGGAGCAGGAGGGGTGCCACAGGGGAACAACTGTAGCCACAGTAGTCCCGAAGGAGCGGAGTCTGGCGGTAAAGACCCGCCAAGACAAGCTTGGACCTCCGCCCTGGGGTTGAACCCTGCACATATGGAACAGCCAGATGTGAGGTGTTCAACCACACACCGAGTGTGGCCATCAGCCGTGAGCTTATGGCCACACTCGGGCATTTTGAAAAGATAGATTTAGGCTGATCAGCCATAATCTACAAGCAAAAAAAAACACACAGGCCTACACACACACTCGCAACAGGGAGGGAAAAAAATTACTTAATTTAACTCAAACTAAAACTATTAATGAGGAACCTAAACTTTCACACAAAAATACACAAAAATTTAAAACTTTCTGTTTTAACAGGTAAATAAACTACCACTTAGCTGAGAGCAAACCCAAATCCAGTCACCAGCTGCAAACGAGATCTGGGGTCATGAGGGTAGAGCAGGGCATTATGGGTGAGGGAGGAGCTGAGAGCTTGGATCCATAGCTGGAAAACCATGCCGTTCGGGGGATCCGATATCGGATCCATAACCCACAGGTTGCAGACAAATGAATATCCTACTTCAGATCAAAATATTTAGTAACAGCTTTGTAATACTCAGTATCAGAAAGATATAATAATCTTTGGTGCAAAGATCAGTGTCCATAATAATGACACCATTGGCTTTTATCTGCTTTAAGAATTCTTACAGAATCCCGATTAATAAAGGTAAACTATCTTCCTGTAAGGGGTTAAACCATTTCTTAGTACGTTTATTAGGCAACAAAAATCTAAATATATTGTTCAGGTTTCAGAAAAACATTCAAAGTGCCATGCAGTGCAGGATTATAAGTATTTTTCTTCCTAAAGATAAATGTATCACTATTTTTAAAATGATGTATCTATTTCAATATGTAATGTAAATTCAAATTTCTAATTTACAATTTTAAATCTACAGTCAAGCTGACCAAATTGGCTCGTGGAGTACAAATGAAAGAAAACCCTTAATTAAGAACACTGATGTGACTATCATTTAAGTTAAAAGAACTAAAATTAAATATAGGGCATCTCAACCCTATGTCCATCAAACCTTCTTTGACTAAGACCTCAATTCTTGCCTGTTCTTCTCAAAATCTCTCTCTGCATGGTGTAATTAGATCGATAATTGCTTGGTCTTGAGGAGAACACAACTGAAAATCTGAACCATAAACATGAGCTGGTTTGGAACTAGAATTAAGAAAATTGTCATTATAATGTAAACAAGTTTTCCACAAAGATCTCTGTGGAAGTGAGGGAAAATCGTCTTCAGTGAAACATTCATTAAAGTCACCAAGATTTGTAAATTGACCCTCATTTCGAGCTTTACTAGAAAAATCTGTATCACCATAAACATTATTTAAAGGGTAGTTGGTGGTTGTATAACCTTTATAATCCATTTTCAGTTTTTCTGCTTTTTGTTCATTATTGTAGCCACACGTCTTTCAACCTTCACAGAAATACTATGATATATGTGCCATGAAGCCAGAAAAAAAATGTAAATTATTTCTAATGCTGCCATCTAAATTACACACTTTTGACTTCAAATCATTGTTTTTCAATGCATTCTGATTAATGAGCATTTTTAGGACTGCTAATCCAATGTTGTTAAATAATTCAACTAAATCTTTGTAAGTGTTGTCATTTTTTTTGTAATTCCGATTAGAGAATTTTAAGAGTTTCGGACCCTTAGGGATTTGTTTCAAACTAATAAAGTGTTCCAGACAAAAACAGTCATATCCTACTGATTTAAGTTTAAATAATTTTCCTTTGCATTCACAGATATTAGCTTTGCAAGTGGCTGCATAACTGACTGAACTGGTTTTACTTCCAAAAAATCCAGCATTCAAGACAGTTGTTACAAATGGATTTGTAGAGTTTGACAAAAAAAGAATCTATTGCACTTACATTAACAGGTGATGCATTAACAACCTAAGTCCATTTGTCAGTATCAGTTAAGGGAGAAATTCCAACACTGTAAGATACAGGAACCTTCCCATCTGGAACAGTCAATTTTATCCATAACCATCTGTGCCCAAGAAAGAAACTTAGCAAAAGTCTAAGTTAATTCAAGAAAACTGTCAGAAACAGACTGCAAAGAAGAATCCAAATTGCCATAGTCATAAGTGAAACACTGCTTCTTTCTCACATTTTAAACTGCCAAAACACTACCCAAATCACAACACAGAAACACAAAAAAAAATCAATATACACAAACAAATAAAAAAAAAACTCATGCAAAAGAAATGGGAAATGAAAGTAGATTAATAGTTTAATGTTTTTTTTTTTAACAATTAGAACTTCATTACAACTGAAGCATAAACAACCACAATTTCAACATTACATGGCACATGAAAGACCAGCTGACACACTTCACACAATAATGTAAACACCACACTCATCACATAGTCTCACTAAATCTACACCACCAAAATCCACACATAGTAATACAAAAACATTCGCGGAGGCTCTTAATAATAATCTGTTTTAGCAACAGAGACCTCCAAAGCAGAAACGCAAACAACCTCCATCCCCCAACACAACCCAAATGACAAATATCCCACAGACTCAGTGTGCCACTCAACCACAGCCAATAAGGCAAAACAACGTACCCAACACACTAGTCATAGGTGACTCTATAGTCAGGCACACTGATGTCCCACTCACCAGGCTAAACAAGAAGAAGGTTACTGTCAGCTGCCTGTCAGGTGCCAAGATCCACCACATAACCCACGCACTCAGGTCACTCCACAACAAGTACAAATATGACTCTGTCATTGTCCATGTTGGTGTGAATGACCTGAGACGTACCTCCCTGGACTACATGAAAAGAGACATGGAAGAGCTCTCTGATCTTGTAGCCCAGGCAGGTATGACCCTAGCCCTGAGTAGCATTCTGCCATCGCCCCGAATGATACCGCAGTACAAGGACAAAATGATTGACTTCAACAATTGGCTAAGATTCTGGAGTCATTCTAAGGGGATCCAGTATCTGTCTGCTTGGGATGACATGGTCGACAGACCACGATGCTTTGCCACAGACAGCCTGCACCTGTCGCCCCTGGGATTCCAGATACTGGCTAAGGCTCTTGCTGCCCCTATAGTGCCTTTTTTAGGCAAGGTTCAAATAACAAATTCACCAGCGTAACAGGAACAGGCAAGCAAAAACTGAGGGTCATGCTACTCAGTGCTAGAAATCTAAATCTCAAAATGCACTCACTCAAGGCACTCCTTAAAATCGAGAACATCGATATCTGTGCAGTGACTGAGACCTGGTTCTAGGCTCCAGAGAGCACCCCTGCACTACCAAGCTATAACTCATACCACACTTTTCGGCCATGTAACCTGGACAGAAACACCAAAGGCGGAGGTGTGTCCATATTCATTAAGGATATCTACATCTCCAGGCTAGTTGCTCAGCATAATGCATCCGACGTTATTCAAGTGCAACTAACTCTGGGCAAAATTGCAATCCAAATTGTAGCTTGCTACAGATCCCCCACCATGCCCCAGGATTCCCACTGCTCTTTTCTTGATGTACTGGAAAATATTAGGGATCAACCAAACACCCTAATAATGGGGGACTGCAACTACCCCACCATTAACTGGGAAAACTACTTGTGTACAAACTCCTTAGCTCAACGCTTTCTTGAATTCATAAACTCCAACGCCGTGGATGATCTTATCCACACCCCCATCAGGGGCAACAATATCCTAGATCTAGTCATTACCAACATGAGTGACCGGTGTTCCACACCTGAAGTCAACTCCTCGTAGGTCCGATCTGACCATAAGCTAATCACCCTTGATATCCACACTCCCCCCCCCCCCATTAAGGAAACCATGGTAAAAAAATTCTCCAAAGCCAACTTCATGCTTCTTAAGACAGAAGTGGTGAACTTCATGACACCCATGCAGATGGACAATACAGTTACAACTGCTGAATCCTACACAGATGCAGTCTATAAGCACTTACACGAGTGCATGGATCTTGCTATCCGAAACAGAACCAAGACGCTATCCTCCAAAAAAAGGAAGCCGATCTGGTGGTCCCCTGCCATAAACAAACTGTACAACAGAAGGAAGAAACTATTGCAAAAGGGAGTAAAATCCCATGAGTGGAGGAGCTCCCTGGTCAGCCTCAGTAAGAAGTTGAGATCCCTTATAAGATCCTCCAAAGCTAGCTAGGAAAACAAAATCGCCACTAATTCTAACGACAACCACAAAGCATTCTATAGCTATGTCAAGAATCTCAATGGCAACACCCAGATCTGCTCTGAGTTACAGTACAAAGGCACGAAAATTACAGAACCAACTGATATTGCCAACATCCTGACAGATAGGTTCAATGCTAACTTTTCCCCCCTCTCACCCTCTAAAGGGCCCATATCTATACAGGAAGAATGCAGAGTCCCTGTAATCACAACTACGCAGGTAAAAGTTGCACTCTCTAAAGCCAAAAACACAGCATACATGGGAGCGGACAACATCCCAGGCTGCGTTTTACACAAACTTCAGAAAGAACTGGCTCCTCACTTAAGCACCATGTTCAATAACAGCCTCGCATCAGGCTTTGTGCCTACTGAATGACGCACAGCAACAGTTATCCCACTCCACAAATGGGGAGCCACCACTGATCCCGGGAACTATCTACCTATTAGCCTGACAAGCCTGGTCTGCAAGGCCATGGAACATATCATCATGGAACTCATAAACAAAGACATTGGTAACCTCCAAACTCTGGATCCCACCCAGTTCGGGTTTGTGAAAGGCAGATCATGCCTCCTGAACCTGACCGACTTCTTTGAGGCAGTCACCAAAGCCGTAGATGAGGGTAAGGTGGTTCACACAGCCTATCTTGACCACGCCAAGGCTTTCAACACCATCCCCCATTCTGGAATTATAGCTAAACTCACTAAACTAGGTATAAATCCCTACGTCACAAGATGGGTTGCCAACTGGCTCACTGTCAGAACCCACACTGTAAAAGTTGCAGATTCCAAATCTGACCTCAAAGTAGTGACAAGTGGAGTACCACAGGGTTCTGTCCTGGGACCTCTCCTGTTTGGTATCTACTTCTCTGAAGTACAGGCTAACACAGAAGGCCTCTGGCTAACAAAGTTCGCAGATGATTGCAAACTAGGAAACATAGTCAAGTCCCCAAATGATGAGGACATCCTACAGAAGGGCCTCGCTGAGACAGATGCCTGATATCAGAGCCATGGCCTTAAGTTCAATGTCAGAAAATGCAGTGTCATCCCCTTTGGTAAAAACTCTGTACCCATAAACTACTACATAGGCAGCAATCTACTTAACACCAAATGTGTGATAAGAGACCTTGGGACCCAGGTGGACAGTAGTCTCTCCTTTGATAGTCACATCGCCACAATAGTCAGGAAGTCCTTCTACGTGGCACACCTCATCATAAAAGGGTTCTCATCCAGGAAAAAAGAGGTCATTGTTCCCCTCTACTCGACATTCATTAGACCCATTATAGAGTACAACGCCCCTTTTGGAATGTACCTCACAAGACATCTGCAGCAGCTGGAAAGGCCACAGAAGTTCCTCCCAAAGAGGATTACTGGCCTCAAACAAATGCCCTACACTGACCAACTCAAAAAACTCCAGCTTTACTCCGTAGCATCTCGCCTACTCCAAAGTGATCTCTGGCTTAACATATAAAGCTATGTCAAACCCAGAGCTGTTGGACATGCTACACCTAAAGAAATCCCAATCCCTCTGAGCTACATGCTCTAGGGACCTAAACCTTGTCACCACAATAAACAGGACATGCTGGACGGATAGATTCCTGTCCCAGAGACTTCCCATACTCTGGAACAGGCTACTCATCTATGTCAAGCAAAGTTCT
Organism: Protopterus annectens; assembly: GCF_019279795.1. NCBI lineage: Eukaryota > Metazoa > Chordata > Ceratodontiformes > Protopteridae > Protopterus > Protopterus annectens. Next base: position 716,318,774 of record NC_056731.1, read on the forward strand.
TCATTAACACTCTTCAAGAAAAATATTGATGAGTGGATGGGAAATAGGAAATACACCCCGGGGATCATTTCTGTGTCTCTGCTCGACAGTGGCGCAGGAAAATAACTTTCTTGGGTGGTGTAAGCCAGGGAACCTTGTTGGCTAGGCTTACGTTAGCCCTTGGGCCGATAGCCTAGTACCTACCTATGAACCTATGATACTTTCTCTCCACTAGCTTCCATGCTATTCAGAGATGCACCAACGTATAACCTTAGGGGTCTACTTCATTTGCCCAAACTTCCAACTGACTGACACCCATTTGACTGACCCCATTTGACTGACATTTCATTTGACTGACAAGTATTATTGGCAGTCTCCAGAGCACTGTAAGGCAAGTAAATGGAATATGTCCCCTTCCCCACTGTAATGCGACCGTGGAGTTAGAATATATAGTTAGGGGGGTGTGGGGGGCACAGCCCCCCACTTAATTTCATATTATATTGTTTAGTTTTGCTTTAATATTGCTTAGTAAAACAAAAGTAAGTGGGGGGCTTCACCCCCCACACCCCCCCTAACTATATATTCTACCTCCAGGTTCGCACTACAGTGGGGAAGGGGACATATTCCATTTACTTGCCTTACAGTGCTCTGGAGACTGCCAATAATACTTGTCAGTCAAATGAAGTGTCAGTCAAATGAAATTTCAGTCATTTGGTCTGAGTCAAATGGGTATCATTCAATTGGAAGTTAGGGCAAATGAAGTAGACCCAACCTTAGACATCTCAACCACTCATGTCCTCTCCTCTAAACCCCTCAAACTAGGCTTCGCTGCATAGACTCTGCTTTCTCAGTCCTCGGTCCCAAACTGTGGAAATCTCTCCCTTCTTTTCTTAAAGATCATTCCTCTTACCCCATTTTCCGTTCACAAATAAAATCACATTTCATGACTCTAGGAAAATGCAGTTGCTATCTCTTTGGTCATATAACTTAACTTCTGCATTCCCTTCTTCCCTCCACATACCTTGCTCTGACTATTTTTGACTGCAATTCTTTCAGCATGCCAACTCTGATTTCCACTCCATATATAATTCATGTACATATTGTTATTTTCACTCACTCTGTATATAATCTCATTTATCTATTGCCTTTATTCCCTCAAGCCAACTATGATATTCACTTTAGTGAATGAATGCAACATAAACATATATTATGTCATGTAACAACTGTGTTTTCCCTGTGCTAAGACTGAAATTAGTCCAATGGGATCAGTGCTCTACCCTCGTTAACAAATTTAAAATAAAATAAATACATGTAGCCTTACACAGTATTGTTACACAATCTATCTGCAAAATGCCAACTAGATTAGTCTTATGAAATTTCAGTATGCAGGAAGCAGTGATATAGTTGAAGTGCATGCCAGATATATGTATAGTACAAATGGCCTGTGGCTATGTATATGGATAACTCATGCCAACTAAGACCCAATGTTCTGGTCAAGTCTAAAATGACCAATGTTCTCTTGATTGATGAAAATATGATAAGCTACACACTGATGGTACAATATACATTTGCTCCCGATGGCACCTCATTCATATCATCAGGAATTGGTGGCACTAACAATTTTCAGAAAGCTGCTGTGACTCCAAGAATTTTGCTTTCTATAACTGCAAAGTTTTTGTATGATTTTCTCTTTTACAGAGAGTCTTATAGAGCTGTGCAATATTCTTTATACATGACTATGGCTACATTTACCTTGCATATACTTCTGTACCTGGTGAGGCCAGTTGAACTTTTTATTTAGGTCCTTATTTTACTACCGTATTTCACTGGTCTGTCATTCTGCAGTCAGCTGCATACATTTTCAGTGCACAGTAGTGTAACACAGGACAGTGAGTTGTCACTAGCCTGTACCAGTCTGCATATGCCTGATTCTGGTCCAAGTGCATGTTGCTTACTATAAACTGCCTATGAATCCCTGACCAGAATCTTAATATAGTAATTTAATTAAAAATGAAACTACCAACATATAGATTTTCTCTACTGGATATAGGTCAGTAACACTCACACACACTCACACACACACCCACACACACACACTCACACACAAAATAAAATTTAGAAAACCAACTGTTCTGACATACTCAGTATTGTGCATACTTGGAAATGTCTTTGTTACCTCAAAGCTATATTGCCACAATATCACATTCAACTGTAATAAAAAAGGTAAGTTGTGAAATTTACAGTCCTGCAGTGGATTAACATCCTTTCCATGATTAGTTCTCAGCCTTTTACCTGTCAATCGCCTGGCTAGCCTCCAGCTCCTGCATAACCATGAATAGGATAAAGCAGGTATTAGAAAATGAATGAATAAAACATATAACATATTTGGTAGGGATAACGTTATTACAAAAAAAATATTAGCTAGATATCAGGTGCTGGTTAGGCTGAATTTCAGTCCAGGTCAATATCTGTTAGTCTATGAGACAACATAACAAGAAGGGTGAACAGAAATTACAAAAAGTGGATTGTTACAAGTACCAACTTTGGTAGTTAAAACTGTTACGGGGAACCCATTTTTATACTAACTATTCTGATACGGCTGAAAACCAGGTATATTTTTGCAAGACACAAGACAGCAGCTGGATGTAACATTTCATAACTTGACAGCCTCAGGCTATCAATGACAGGGCAAATTGGGTGTGTTAAATTGGAACTCATACAGCTCTGTTGTAAAATATGCCAGTGCAATATTGAGGTCTTGGACTGAAATGTTGTCAACTTAGGTTCAGACAGAGGATCCAGAGCCAGAAGTCCAGTTAGAGAGATGCTAGATAGCAGTCAATAGCCATATTTCCTTCTTCAAATAGAAGGTGTGGGCCTATGGCTTTCACAAGGCAGCCAGACCAGAGCATGGCCCAAGTAGTCAACACCAATCAATCTGAAAGAACATACAAACACAAGTCTGCAACTACCTCTGATCTGACATCAGCCTGGTTTAAGATATCAGCAACTGGCTGTCTAGGACATTAATTCCGGTCAAATTTATGTTTTATTAGCATGAGTATATCTACATATTATTGTGTTGTAGTTCCTCTGTTATTGGAATGCCCGAGTCTTGTAACAGAGACATGATATTTGCTATTTTCTTGTTTGTCAGCTTGTCTTGGAGTTCCTGTGTCTGGACATTCCAAGCTCCTTAGCATGACACTATTGCTACACTGTATTTGTAATATTTGTGTATTTAACTTGCCTCGTTATTATGTGCAGTACTTCTGCTCACAATTGGCAAGTCCAGAAAACTGTCTTGTGAAGCCAGCTGAACTTTGTCTTTGCACTCTTTGCTAACTCCTGCCTTCAGTTCAGAGGGTCAAAGTTTGGAGGACGCTGACTCCTGAAGCTTTTTATGCTGTTATTTTTTTCATGCTCCCCACTGCTGCTGTCTTCCAATGTTTACCTTTTAGGAATTATACCTGTGACAAGAGTAATAACTGCATTAGTTGGTTGTGCCTGTTATTTCTGTAGCAGTGATTGTACTTCTGTATTTTTTTATGTTCCTTAGAGCTAGTGGATCAGCACAATGGATGCTTTCTGGAACATACCTTGGGACTGTTAAGACAGAGGTTATGGGACGTTTTGTGATCTTGGCTTAAGCAGACCAAGAGTATTGGAGACAAGCCTTTTTGATTTTGTTGGTGATAGCCTGTATGAACAGTTTGTGCAAGATTTGGGTTTAGTGTAATCAAATTTTGATGGACTAACAGCTGGTTAAACATGCATTGTTGTAATTTAATAATCAAGTGTATTATACTCAGAGTTCATTTGCCTGGAACAATATTTTACATTTATTAATAATTTTATATATCATTGTGTTTCTTGCACTGCGTCACTTAAATCTATGTGCAATGCTTAAGGAATAACCTCTTAAAAAAAGCTAAGGTTGAAGATGAAAACAGTACACAGTAGTATGACCTATATGCATAAAGGCCAAATACTGTGACTACTGCTATCTGTACATCTATAAGGCACACATGCATGCAGGGAAGACAGCAAAATTCCCTAGACTACATACAGAATGGCAGAGGATGTAAGCCTAGTCCTCTCCAGAGAGAGAATAAATTCCCCTATGTTGTGATGCAAGGTGCTTTAGGAGGTTAACAAGCAGACTGCACAGAGACAGACATGTCATGATTAGCTGATTACCAGGCCCAAACCTTATACAAAAAGGTGGTGCAGTCCTGTTATCATATCAAGCACAGTTGTCAGTTTGGATGATCTGTGCTTTGAAGCTTGCAATAAATATGGTTTCAACATTGTTCAACAGCACCTTATGTTTTGGCAGTGAAAATTGGAAGCAATGAATCATATGCTTCAGTTCTCTTTCCCCAGTTTTAGGAGTAAATGGGACAGAGATGAAAAGGGTTGGAGAAGGACAGTGCTAAAGTACCTCAGTGTTCTCTGTGCAGTGGTTTATCACAGGAAATGTCACTGAAATGCAGCTAGATAAATATGTATGGGGGCATCAAATGAGTACAAATTCTGAGATTGCTACATGGTTTGTGACCAGACTATTTATTGTTTGAATCTGAACTCAACTTTGTGGGAATGCTAACCAGTCTTGCATACCAAGTACTGACAAGTTTGTGATGGTGAAAGTTCAGCAAACCTGACTACTGTGCTACATAGTGTGCTAATTTTCTCTAACTTTCCTTTGAGTGGCTTTACAAGGGTCTGGCACGGTAAAGGAAACTTTGGAAGCAACACTACTCCAGAAGCTTTGGTTATGAATTCCCAGATTAATTAATCTAAAAAAATAATGCCTGATTCTCTATATAACAGCAGGTTGCTGACTCATCTTTTTAACATCCAATGTGAATATGGTTTGAATTGTCATTTCAAAGACCACTGTATTGCCAAGGAACTTCAACTTCAAGAGATTTTTTTTCCTAGAGCTAGTTATGATATGGAGAGAGTGTTGACCACAGAAGGGCAATGTTTTTCATACCAATTAAATCCTTATTCCCATTGAATGCTATGGATTGGTCAGACAGTCATTATGGAGCCACAGCACAATAAATGAACAGGGTGGTCATGACAGCCTCCACACTTTATTCACAGATAGGAAGAGAAGGGGCACCATGATGTATCTTTGTTGTCTTAACTGGACTGGGTTGTTGACTTTGCTAATGTCTCACAGTTTCAATTATTATTCAAACCTGAAGTAATAGCTTAAGCCCTTCTTATGCCTGGCTAGGTGTAGAGGTTGGCTTTGTCAAAGGTCCACAGCATGTCAAGGAACACAGCTCTCACATTCCTTCCTTTGTTCTTCTGGGAGACAACATGAGCTGTTATCAGCATTCTCCCGGTGTCCGTCCAGAAGGCATTTCAGGCATTTGCAAAAATCTCGTATTGTTGGAGGTAACTGATTAGCTTCATGTACATTTTCTCTAGCACCTTGGCTAGACAGCTTTACAGGCTAACTATACTACTCAAGCCTTTCCCAAGTTCCTAAAGTATGACCATACCATCCTTCCACAAGCTAATGACATTCCCTTCTATAAACTGTATCTTACGAGACTGCATTAACTTTGATGTGTTATAAATGTACCAGCATGCCACGTGGGGAGGGGAAGCCTGTAGGTTTACCTTTGAAGAATAATTTCATTTCCAGAGTGACGCAGACCAGGGAGAAACTGAATAATGGCTGAATGGCTGGTTCTAGAAGAGATTATCTGGATTTTAGGCATTTCCATTAATAAGGTTTATGCTATAATAGATGCACTTATGACTCTAACAGGGTGGAAGTTCTGGAGGTCTGGGAAGTGCATTTTTCAATTTACATGAATTAATTCCATGGGATTTGCAAGCTCTCAAAATGTGCATAGCAGCACTGATTTTACAGCACCACTGTGCTAACCAGCTTACTCACTGCCAACCCAACAGCTACAGTCATCCAAGCTAGTGAGCATTATTTGATCTGCAAATACTGCAGCTACTTTACATGAAGTACACTAATTTGGCATTGACTGAATAACTCTGCTAAAATACTTAACTGACTTCATCTATGCCATATAATATTGTGAATGGTGTTTCATGTACAGTGTTCTAGTAATTCCATGTGGTAGCAACGACAAGAGTTTAGTCTTAAGACTTTGATAGTGCTGTTTTGAGTATGGCCTGAGATGTAAGAGTCCATCTTTTGTGACATTTCCTTTTCTCCTTCTCTTCCAGGAAGGCCTTTCTCCTTCTCTTCCTCATCATCCAGCAACTCATCTATCAATCTTCATACCCTAAAAGCTCTGCAGCTTGAAGCTGCCACATTTTTTCTACACCATAGGTAATTCTTCTTCCTCTACTGTTTTATCTCGTGTATGGATCATTTGTACTTTTCACTACAAGACTATTTGCCCCTCTAGTTCTTGCTAATCTCTCTCTTCATGCAGGTTTGTCAAATTCACTTCTAACTCCATTTTCATTAGTATATGAGGGAAAGCCAAGCATGCTGCCATGATATACCAGTAGTACCACAACTGAAAAATGCTGTTTAAAACAATTAAAATTGCCACTTAAAACAAACAATAGTACCAAAAACACTTTTAAAGGTGAAGATATGGTATTCTGCTTTTATACTGCCTCTGAACTGTTTTTCATTGCACTCATTTTGTCCTGATTCCTGTACACTATAGGATTCTTTGACTACCTTCTGGCCTGTTATACTCTTCCTTGCATTGGCCCCTTGTGCCCATAACCCCTAACCAGATGTCTTACATAGAAATGTGTTCATACTAGCAAGCATTTCCAGGAGCAACCAACCTCAATTAGCACTGAAAAGCTCTGTTAAAAAGAAACATGGCTTTGAAACTAGGTTTACGTGACAGCAGTTACTGTTTCTAGTTATATTAGAAGTTAACTGGTTCACCTGATTCATATCTTTATGCAACTTGCTTTGATTGGCCTCTAATTGTTCCAGACATGTCGACACTTTGCTGCTCCTTCCTGATTCATCTCCTCAGATGACAATATGACTGTCCTTCTCTTGCCATCCTCTTGTCTGCTTATAATTTCTTTGGTGCACCTGGTAGCAGCTGTCTGCTCCTTAGCTCCTAAGTGCAACAGTGTCCACAAGGCAGCACTGGGAGGCTCCCACTGGTAATGGCTTGAAACTGAACTGTCCCCTACCTGTCTTCTCCCAAAAGTAGCATCAAATATTAAAAGAAATTTAAAGTGCTGAATTCCATTATGTGACTACAGTTAATGAATGTGGCCACTTGACAGGTTTAGCACATTCTTCTGCTTTACGTCATATGTCAGTTACAGAAACAGGAAAAAAGTATGCTGCATAGAATAGCACCTTATACAGCAACACATATGACAAATACAAATTAAATGCAATTATACCATGATCCCCCCAAAACGTGCACGCTGATTGGCCAGCGTGCCCGTTGTAAATCGAGTTATACTAATGGAAAAAGGTCCGATGTCGGACTTTTCCATTAGTATAACTCTTTTTAAACACTGTCTCGCTATGTTAAATGGGTTTAACATGGCGAGACAGCTTTAAAATAACGGAGATCTCCGTTGCTTATTTTAAAGCTGTCTGTATGTTAAACCCATTTGAGAAAGCAAGATCTCCGTTGCTTTTTATGTCTCGCTATGTTAAATGAGTTTAACATAGCGAGACAGTTAAAATAAGCGGAGATGTCCGTTGCTTATTTTAAACTGTCTCGCTATGTTAAACTCATTTAACATAGCGACAAGACGGAGATCTTGCTTTGCTCAACTCTGATGTACTGCGCGGGGTCAGTTTATCAGAACTGCCGCTGATGCCAGACATCTGCGGAAGGGCAGTAAACAGGCATTATACTATGCCATTATTTAAGAAAAGTAACAGTTTCTTTTCTTAAATAATGTCATGGTATATATCCTGGGTGTGGGTAATCGGTTGGCTTTGTTTGGTCCTCGGGCTTGACCAAACCAATTAATCCCTTTGTATAGAGGGCAATGCAGCATTCTAGCCTGCAGGTTTACATAACTATATTATTATAAATACTGCAATATTCACAGTGACAATTTCTTTATATTCTCATCTAGACCCTGGTGATTCTAATGAAACTCTCTTCCAGAAACTCACCAAGACCTTTGATAAGGTCTAATTATGGTGTCTGCCAAAAAACAATGACTAGGAAATGGAAATCAAAACCAACTATACTAAAAGTAGTGAATATAGTAACAGATATAAAACAACTGGAATTGAGATCTTTAAAAAAGGGTAGGAGCAAACTATACATGAAAAATGGGAATTGTGAGAACAATACACACATAGGAGGAATGAGGTTTAAAAGAGGGCAGAACTTAAATTAGCTATGTAATGTTGAGTGAAAATGATGAGGGAGATTATAAGTGATGTATAATATTTGCAACTGGGAGTGTGTCAGTATGGTTTGTGGTATAAAATGCTTGCAACTAGGATGGTGTTGGTATGGATTGTTTTCATTTATATAAATGTATGATCTCCTATGTCGTAGGTGATAGTTTAATAAAGATGTTTCTTGTTTAAAAACAAAAAAAGGGCACAGACTAAATAATTTATGTAATGTTGCTTAGTTTATATGATATATAGCAATACATGTGAAGTATAATGTTTGTAAATGTGAACTTGTTAATACAGTTTGATTGCCTATATATAAATTTGCCTATGTCACAAGTGATAATTCAATAAAAGTGTTTAAAAAAAGATCTTTGATGACTCTGCTTATGGACTCCTAGCTCCTGACAATAAATGGTTTCAGAGCTATTTAGCAGAGCAGTTCCGAAAAATGAATGTTATAAATGCTGTTAGCGCCATCTAATGTTGACATAGGAGTGGCTCAGGGCTCATGCTCTCTAGCTATACTTCTTAAACAGCAAACTCCCACACCTTCATTACACAAATTAAGTAAATTATGTCAGATTGGTTAAGGACAGGAAAACCTTACATTCCTTAAACATGATTGGAATAATGCTGAAAACTGACTAAAATCTAAACTACTAAATCTCAACATTAACAAAATAAAGCTATAAAATGTTAAAAACCCTGGTTAAGCAAAGTACAAAACACTGAAACAACTTCCCCTTATAAAGGCATATTTCCAATAAAACAGTGGTCCAGTCATAAACACATGGCATCTAGTATGAACTAGAAATAACTTCCACAGCTCACACAGAAAACTCCAAAATGAAACAAACTGTATAAATAAATCCAGTGTATAATGACAGAGCACTTTCATCCCATGATGCATGAGCAACATTAGAAAACCGTGTTTTATGGCTCATAAACTACCAGATGTATATCTATGCTTTAATGATTTTTCATATCTTCAAATACAGCAAAATAAAAACAGGAACATTACTTACTGCACGATGATCATCACTATTAAAATTAATTAGGTTGTAAAGGTTTGCTATAAAACAGAGCACTCAGACTTCTGTCAACTACAATTTAAGCATTTCAAGCTCAGGCTCTGCCATCCCCTCACAGCGTCCTTTTCAAGACAAACAAGAATAGATGTGCTTCATACTGATTACTGCTGCAGTAGTCTAAGCTATATGAGTTAAATACTGCCTAGACTATACCAGCTGACCAGCTTCTCCACGTGCCCAAACCATAAATCAGCTCATAATTAGTTGACAAAAAAGACAAATTTGGGCACCAAGCCCTTCAAAGCTATCCTGCTGCCGAGAATGGTGATCCTCTGTAGGTTTCTGAGGATCAATGTCAGCTAACACAGCTCCATTGTTGGGCAGATAAATTCCCTTTAGAGAAAACCCTCCTAGATTATTTTAAAGTTACATAAACTAAGTTTTTATGTGAAACAATTACTTTTAATCTAGGAAAAGGTATTTTCTTTTATTGTCTTATGACTTCTATGCACCTTTAAATAAGAGTGCACTTTTTTACTCTAATGGTAAAAAGTTGTTTAAAACTACTTCATCTGTGGCGAAAGTGCACTTATTTTACTTTTTGGAGCTGGGTAAGTGTGTAAAGTGTTTTTTACTGTCCTTTTTGTGGGAAAAGTTATTTTTATAACTTTCCTGTTTTACCAACTATTGCTGCTAAGCTTTCCTGGGAAAAAAGCACCTTTTTCAGCTTGACCATGGAATAAACTATTGGTCCCTCAGTCAGACCTTCTTCCAGCCACAAAAGGAAAAAAAATAACTAAGCAGCCTTTGCCATAACAGCAGGCTGCTAATGTGCCACAGCCACAGGAGGGTGACACTGCTGTGGCCAAAGCTGGTTTCTCAGACCACTCATCCTTTCCTTCGACTTCCTCTGGTTTTGCCATACTGCCACGATGAACCAGAGATTAGCCACATCTTCTATGATTGTAGAGGTCTCCTCAGTGTGCAAGGGAGGCCCATTCTTGTTGGCCATTGAAGAAGGGCAAGAAATATGTCCCCAATTATCTAGAATGTTGTGTCCATCCATGTGGAAGCTATTGCTGGCAATACTGGTTCTGTTTGTCCTAAATTTCCTGTTGAAAAGAGATAGAAAACTAAACATTTAGCTTCTCCTGTGTTAGTTTCTCTGGACAGCAGAAATGTATTAGTCTTAGTACAGGTTATTGACCCTTCTTGAAAGGTGCTTTTTGGTAAAAGAAAAAAGGGATGGGATTCCTCTTTCTCTGAAGAAGTTCAGGAATTGTAATCTGTAGGGGAATGTGAAGGTACAGATGCAATCTTTTCTCCTCAGGTGTCTGATTCAGATTCTAAGGATAGTGTAGTATCTCAGTCTCCCTGACTGATTCTATTTCTTTGAGCCTATTTCCAAGAACAGCCTTTATTTTCAGTGGAAGAACACAGAGATTTCTCAGTCCCTTAGAAAATACTATGATTTGCTACAACTGGAATTTCCAGAACTCTCACTACTATATCCCAAGCAACACCTCTTCCTAGACGGTGACATTCATCCAAACCATGGCCCCAATACTGACTCTACCTATAACCTTAACAATTCAACATTGCCTGTGATTTCTACATTAACTAAACCACCTAACTCCCTCCTGATAGCTCACCTTAACATTAGAAGTATTAACAATAAAATTTCCCACTTGCATGCACTCCTTGATGTGCACTCATTTGATATTCTATGTCTTACAGAGACTTGGCTGAAACCATCTACTCTAGACCAGGAAATTAGCCCTCCTGGCTATAATATCCTTAGATATGACCGTAAAACCAAAAAAGGTGGCGGTATAGCCATTCTCTACAAATCTAATCTCCAAATTTCCACCTTTAATGTGCTTCCATCATTAGACATCAAATCTGAAATCCTGACTACCAAACTCCAAATCTATCTAATTTGTATGTATCTCCCCCTGGTAACAATACCAATACTCTTGAAAACGTACTTAGTTACCTCTCTACCCAATTACCCCAGGAGACCATTGTACTAGGTGACTTTAACATCGACTGGTCCACCTGCAGTTCCCCTAAACCTACTAATCACATAAACCTCTTTGGTTTTTCACAATTAATAACCACTCCTACTAGAATCCACAAACCTAGCAGTAAGGAAACTACTCTTGACTGGATCCTTATTAACAGCCACCCTAAAACTTATACTCCAGGAACCCTTCCCGACGATATCAGTGACCATATGCTTACCTATATTATTAGACAAAAAGTCCATATCCCAAATAACCATAATCTCAAAAAATTCCCGCTCAAAAAAATTCTTTAATCCAGACAGCTTCCTAAACGAACTGCAAGCATGTGACTGGTCACCACTGACCCATCTTAAACTTGATGAGGCTGTGACCTACTTTAACACTAACTTTCTCCAAATCCTAGATTACCATGCACCTTATCACTCTACTAGAATAATAACCAAATCTGCCCCATGGCTCACAAAACAAACTAGGCAAAAGATGCTCCTCAGAAATAAAATCTGGCTAAATGGAGAGCCACCAAATGTCCATCAGATCACCTCCACTTTAAACAGTTAAGAAATGCCACCAAGCACGATATTCTTAGAGACAAAAAAGACTTCTACCTTCACCTCCAACAAACTAGCCAACAAACTCCGCAAAACTTTTGGTCAGGGATAAACAAACTTCTTCAGCCAGGTCACTCTACTACTCCTGCCCCAGCAGGTTTCAATCATAATAACTCCAACCAGATCCCTGAAGCCTTTTAATAACTACTTTACAGAAGCCATTCAAACCCTAGCCAATTCTTTACCTCCTTTTACTGTTTCCCCACTAAATACCTCCAAGACTTTATCTCCTACCTTTCAAATACAACCGGTACCTACATCTCTCATCTGTAAGCTACTTCAAAAATTGAAACCTTGCACCCCTTCTGCTAATCGTCTCCCATCTGAATACCTACAAATTGCTGCAAAAGCCATAGACTATCCCATCTCTATCCTTATTAACAGAACTATCTCAGAAGGCAAAATCCCTACCATATGGAAAGTATCCCACATCATCCCTCTACATAAAGGTGGATCTTCTATTGAGCTTTCTAACTTTCGACCTATTGCCTTACTCTCCCCATTAGCTAAAATAATGGAAAAATGTATTCACAAACAATTACTTAACCACCTTCTACAACATAACCTACTAACAAACTGCCAACATGGCTTCAGACCATTCCATAGCACGACGACTGCCCTACTATCCTTCACTGACTCTATAAATAAAAATCGTAACAATAACTCTTTTTCCTCTGCAGTATTTATTGACCTGTCAAAAGCCTTTGATATGGTTAACCATAACTTACTTCTAGACAAACTAAAGGACCATTCTCTCAATCCACATGCATTACAATGGTTTAAGTTGTATCTGGAAAATAGACAGCAAGCCGTACTTTGGGAAAACAATCTGTCTACATTACTTCCAGTAAATATTGGGGTGCCCCAAGGCTCTATCTTAGGTCCCCTTCTTTTTTCCTTATTCATTAACTATCTACACATGAACTTACCTCAAGCCACCTGCATTCAATATGCAGATGACTCCACCTTAATCTGTACAGCTAAGAATATAGCCTCTCTCCAGTCCCTCACCCAAACTGTTTTTCATAATGTTGAAAACTGGTTTATGCAACACTACCTCCTCCTAAATCCCCCCCAAAAAAAACAAACTACTGCTATTTACTCCAACTCTTATCACCTAATCCATTCTTCTCTGTAACCTCTAACAATGCTACCAACATAACCCCAGATACTACAATCCACCTACTAGGTGTAAAAAGAAGTTATGTACTCACCATAACGTTCCATCTGAGTAGATACTTCATTTGTCTGCAACCTGTGGGTAGTCGGATCCGAACCGGCAGCTTTCCAAGCTCCGAGCTCCTAGCTCCTCCCCCTACCCATAATCCCTTACTACCAACCACATTACCTCAGATTGGTTATTTTGCCCTATAGGCTAAAGATGGAGAAAAAATCTCCAAAGGAATAATACCTTACCGAGGTTCGGGGGATGGCAGGGGGGGGTCGGTTGCAGACAAATGAAGTATCTACTCAGATGGAACGTTATGGTGAGTACATAACTTCTTTATCTGAAGTAGTTACTTCATTTGATCTGCAACCTGTGGGACAGAGTCCCCAGCTTACCTAAAGACCCTGGGTGGTCCCTACGGAAGGATATTCCGAAGCACCGCGGAGCCAAAGGAAGCCCTACTTCCGGAGGTCATGTCCAGTTTGTAATGAGAAATGAACGTATGGGAAGAGGACCAGGTAGCTGCTGAACAAATATCGTCTACCAGAACTCTAGACCAAAATGCCATCGAGTTAGCCACAGATCTAGTAGAATGCGCACGCACGCCAACCGGAGCTGGCTTCCCAGATGAAGTGTATCCCTGTCTAATACACTGAGAGATCCAATTTGCCACTGTCACCTTAGAAATTGGTTTGCCCATGGCTGACTTAGCATAAGAAACAAACAACTGGTCTGACTTGCAAAAATCTTTAGTCCTATGCAAGTAAAAACGTAGTTGTCTGTGTACATCCAATTTGTGCAATGTGTATTCACCCTTGTTTTGGAAATTCGGGAAGAAAACAGGAAGGTTAATTGACTGATTAATGTTAGCCTCTGTGGCTACCTTAGGCAGAAAGGAAGGATTACTCCTGAGGGCCACTCTATCTTTGTGAAAGATAAGGTATGGATGCTTAATGCACAGAGCTTGCAATTCTGAGACTCTTTTGGCTGAAGTAATAGCGACCAAAAAGGCCGTTTTCCAAGATAAGAATTTTAATGGCACTGAGGTCGCCGGCTCGAAAGGTGGTCTTGTTAATGCTTGTAAGACCAAGGTAAGATCCCATGGAGGAACTGCCGGCTTAATAGGGGGCTTTAAGAGAAACACGCCTTTTAAGAAGGTCTTGCATATTTTTGCTGACGCCAAAGAATCTACGCCATCCCCCACGTGATAATGAGAGATGGCTGCTAGCTGGACCTTAACGGTGGACACACTAGCTCCTTGTCTAAAAAGAAGGGAAAGGAAGTCCAGAATAGTGGGAATAGGAACCGTAAAGGGATCCAATTCCTTATCCTTTGCCCAGATGGAAAAGCGTTTCCATTTATTGTTGTAGAGCTTTCTGGTGGATGGCTTACGAGCTGCCACCAGAATGGCCTTAACAGGGGACGAGATACCGGGAGTCCTAGCCATTAACGGAACTGGATCAACCAAGCCGTGAGCTTGAGGTTGACCAGGTTCGGAGTGTGGCATCTCATCGGATGCGAGATTAGGTCTGGTCTGGGGTCCAGAATCCATTGGGGAGCCACACTGTGAGACTGCAGAAAGGGGAACCAGATTTGTCGAGGCCAGAATGGGGCTATGAGAATCACTCTGCTCCCCAACCGACAGGCTTTCTGGATGAATTTCATCATCAGAGGAAGAGGAGGATACGCATAAAGGAGACTGGGCGGCCAAGCATGAACCAGAGCGTCCCTGGGGGATTCCCCTCTGGGGGGAACTATCGAGTAATCACTGCATTTTGTGTTTAGGGGAGAAGCAAAAAGGTCGCAGCGAGGTTGACCCCACTTGAGGAATATCTGCTTTGCGACAGATGGATTCAGAGACCACTCGTAAGGGCTGAGGAATACCCGACTTAACTTGTCCGCTAATATGTTGGACCGTCCTGGAATGTGCGTTGCTATCAGAAAGCGGTTGGTGGAAATCGCCTATTCCCACACTCTCATGGCTTCTCGACACAGGGGGTAAGATCTGGTCCCTCCCTGTTTGTTTATATACCAGACAACGGACATGTTGTCCGTCTGGATTGCAATAGCCCCCAGAGGAAGAAGGTGATGAAGAGCTTGCAACGCCAAAAGCACTGCCCTCATCTTTAGGATGTTGATATGCAATGCAGTCTCTAGAGGAGTCCACGTGCCTTGGACGGACTTGCCCATGTAATGCCCGCCCCACCCGAGGCAAGAAGCGTCCGTGGTCAACGTGGCTTTGACTGGGGGAATCACAAAGGGTCTCCCTTCTTTGAGTTCCTGAGCCTATAACCACCAAAGAAGGGAGTCCCTGCGTGCCTTGCTCAAGGAAATCGGCATGTCTAAGGGATGGACCGATAGTGACCATTGGACCTGGAGAGTCCACTGTAACACTCGCATTCGCAGACGTGCATGAAAAGAAAGGCCGATCGCTGCTGACATAGACCCTAGCACCCTCAGGACTAATTCTGCTGGAGGAGCGGGGCTCCGAAGAATGTCTAAGACTTGGAGAGACAAATTGTTCAGCCTGACCGATGTAAGAACCACTTTGGAGATCCGAGTATCCAACCTGGCCCCTATGAATTCTAGGGCTTGAGTGGGGCACAGGCAGGATTTCTTTAGATTCACTGAAATGCCCAAACGAAGGGCCAGAGAGAGGGCGTAATCTCTCACCACAACCAGTAGATGCCTGTTGGGGGCGGTGAGGAGCCAGTCGTCTAGGTAAGGGAACACCTGAATGCCCTGGAGTCTCAGGTGGGCTGCAACCACTGCCATGACTTTGGTAAACACTCTGGGGGCTGAGGTTAGGCCAAATGGAAGAACTCTGAACTGATAATGACTGGCTCCTAGCCGGAAGCAGAGGAACCTCCTGGATCGTCTGTCCATTAGTATATGGTAGTACGCATCTTTGAGGTCTAACGAGCACATCCAGTCGTTCTCCCTCAGAAGGGGGAGAATAGACTGGAGGGTGACTATCCGGAATTTTCCTTGGGTATGAACAGGTTCAGGGACGAGAGGTCTAGGATGGGTCTGAGGTCCCCCGTTTTCTTTGGCACCAAGAAGAACCTGGAGTAATAACCCAACCCGGACTGATCTGAGGGGATGGGCTGGATGGCTCTTTTTCTTAGCAACTCTGAAATGACCAGAGCTGCGGACTCCCTCTGATGGGGTGGAACATCGGGGAGACGTTTGGGTTTGGGGGGGGGTGTGAACGGTATAGTGTAACCTCTGGATATAATCCGGAGCACCCATCGATCCTTTGTAATGGACTCCCAGTTTGACAGGTGCTCCGATAATCACCCCCCCAACTGCCTCCAGAGAGGGACAGTCGGGCAAGCCCTCAGGGCTGTTGCGTGGGTCTGTCCGAGAAAGGTTCTCTAGACCCGAAGTTACGCGGCCCCCTCTGCCTCTGGGCCGGCATCCACCTTGTCCTCCTCTGCCTCTAGAGGACGAGTTGTCCGCAGCAGGACGGGATTGCTGAGATTTACGGAACCCCAGCTTCTTTTGCCCCCTCTGATTCCTGGAGAAGGATCTTTGGGGGCTAGAGAAGCGGACTCCGACGGCCGACAGCGTCTTCCCAACCTTTTCGCTTTGGACCAGCATGTCGCGAACTGTTGAGCCAAATAAGGCCAAACCGTCATAAGGGGCGCTCGCGAAGGACGCCTTAAAGGGTTCCGTGAAGTCGCAAAGGCGGAGCCAGGAGTGACGTCGCAAGACCACTCTAGCTCCGCTAGCTCTAGCGGCTCCTTCTGTGGCATGGGAAAGAAGCCGCATAGATGTGTTTGATATGGACTTTAGAGTGGCCATTCAAGTCTCAAAAACCTTTTTGTCTGGGACCGACATGGACTCTGGAGGGGCTGCAGCGTATTCTTTAATTAAGTCACGCTGTAGCCTAATGGTGTGTGCCATGTAGTTCAGCGACCTTATGGCAAAGGTTGCTGAAGCAAACATCCGCTTCCCAATACGGTCCAACGCCCGAGACTCCTTGTCCGGCAGATGGACCGAAGAACTTTCCTGGGCAAGTTCTTTCCTAGAGGCCGCCGCCAACAACATAGCATCAACCAGCGCGGCTTTGGACCAAGAAGGTCTATCAGAGGGAGGGCTGAGGACCTTGTCTGGGCGTCTAGGGATAGGCTCCACGGTGTCGGGGTCTTTCCAAGCCCTGGTGGTAATTAGATCCACCAAGGGGTCGGCTGGGGGGGGACACCCAGGAGGTAGATGGGCCTGCCTCAAAGGCCTCCAGAAATACAGACTCGTCCAGGGAGGGCTTTTGGGCAGACCACCACCCTCTTATATGCAACATCTCCATGATGTCTCCGAAGGAGACATCTTCAGGGGCTGACCTTGGGGAGCCCTCCGTATCATCCAAATCTGTATCCGTGGTAATGGACTCGGGGGAGTCCAGGTGTCTCCTTTTGCACTGATGCTTCCGAGGCGCCTCTTCGGCGGGACTGTCTGAAGAGGGCTCGTCCGCAGGATGGTGTTCCTCCATAGGAACCAACTGGAGGGCTTGGGCAGGCTGTCCAGATGGACGGATGATCGAAGACAGACCATGATACAGTGGGGGCACGGGTGGATCCGAAGGCCCGGTCGGGGACCTGGATGACCTCGACAGTACCCTCTCCACTACCTCAAAAGCAGAGGGAGATTCACTGACCCCAGCCTGAGAAAGTAACCTCCCTGGCTCCGAGGATGGGATCGGGGTCAGAGCCGAAGCAATCGGACCCAAGGTAGTGGTGTGCTCCGACTCAATCAGCGCCGAAGACACAACCACCCCCTCGGATCCGATGCTCAACCCTCGGCCCCGAGAGCTCGGATCCGACAAGCTCGAAGGTATAGTCGGCGTCGAAGACACAATCGCTATCGGCGCCGACGTATCCCCGGGTCCGAAAGGGCCTGGATCCGACAACTCCGAGACCCGAAAACGGGTCGGAGTAGGAGCGATCGGGGCAAAAATGGGGGCTGCACTCCCTCCCAAAGGGGGGGGGGCAAGAGCATCCCCATCTGCATCTGGGTTTGCAGAAATCTTCGCATCATCCGATCCATGTCTGCTTCGGAGATGCTTCGTGTAGACCGCGAAGAGGCAGTTGAGGTGGGCCAGGAGGGCCGCCTCGAAGACCTCGAGGGAGACCTATCCTCCTCCTCCGGCTCCGGAGAAAAAGAAGGTGAATGGAGCCGAGAGGACGGGGATCCGGAGACCCCCACTGGGGACTTCAGAATTTTCTCAGGCGGAGCCGAGGGGTGAGACTCAGCCCGCCTTTTTGATCTGTGACCCTCTCTGTCCTTGTGCTTCTTCTCCCTGTGGGAAGAAGCACTAGACTCCACAGAGCTAGTACCTGATAAGGGAGGTTGAGTCCCGGGTACAGCTAAGGGAGTAGCCGGCGCCGAAGCTACAGGAGTAGCTTGAACCTGGCTGGGAGAGGAAGAAGAAGCCGATTCCTGGGGGAGTTTTCCCGCCAGGATCAGCTTGTTCTTCCTGTCCCTGAGTGCCCGGGGGTTGAAGGCCGCACATATCTGGCAGGCCTCCGATAGATGGGCTGCCCCCAGGCACAAAACGCACTGAGTGTGGCCATCAGCTGGGGAAAGCTTGTGGCCACACTCAGTACATTTTGAAAATATGGCCTTAGAACTTTCAGCCATAAAGTTCTCTCACACACACACACACACACACCCAAACACTAAGGGGGGGGGGGAGAGATAAAGTTAAACTAAGGGAAAATTAGTTTTTTATTTTTTTTTTTAAAGGGTTTTAAGGGTTTGATTTTAAAACACACACACAAGATTTAAACAACAAAAAAAGTCTATAATTAGAACAATCTCACCAGGCCAGGAGCTCTTCACTATGAAGCAACTGTCTTTAGCCGCGGCAAAAAACGATCTGAGGTAATGTGGTTGGTAGTAAGGGATTATGGGTAGGGGGAGGAGCTAGGAGCTCAGATCTTGGAGCTTGGAAAGCTGCCGGTTCGGATCCGAGGTCGGATCCGACTACCCACAGGTTGCAGATCAAATGAAGTAACTACTTCAGATCAATTGATAATCGTCTCAGCTTCGATGACCACATCAACTCCTCCATAAAGTCAGTTAACAAAAAACGTGGTACCCTCTATAGAATTAAACACTTCCTTACCCCTTCTGCCTGGAAAACTATTGCTCAGATCTGCCTCATCTCTACCCTTTTCTATGCCTCTGCTATATATATACTAACCTGTCTAAAAACAACCTTTCCAAACTTTCCACCTGTTATAATAGCATTGCTAGATTCATCACATGCTCCCCCTTTAAAACTCACCACTGCCTCAACCTCAAACAACTTGGATGGCTAGATCTGCATAACCATATACTCTGTCAACAATTACTTATTACTCAAAAGATCCTATACCACCCCCAACACCCCTATCATCACTAATCTGATTACACCATATAAAAATCTAGCTACACTATGCTCTGCTAATAAGCTCCTAGTCTCCTCGATTAAATCCAACAACAAAGCTGGTGACTCACTTTTCGCAAACACAGCAGTAAAAACTGGAATCAGCTTCCTTCTGAATTACCAACCCTTGCTTCTACTTCTCTATTTAAAAAACATCTTAAAGAACATCTTAAAACTCATTGGCTTTGTCCATGTGATAACCCAAACTGATATGTTTTTTCCTTCCTGCTCTTACCCCTTTCC
The DNA here is from genome assembly GCF_019279795.1 of Protopterus annectens. Lineage (NCBI taxonomy): Eukaryota > Metazoa > Chordata > Ceratodontiformes > Protopteridae > Protopterus > Protopterus annectens. The sequence continues at coordinate 716,338,625 of NC_056731.1, forward strand.
CTACTCCTCTAACCTCTGCCTCCAAATCTAGTTACTACTCTTTTCTTCTCAGTAACAGGATAAAATATAATGGCTTTTCTCTCTTAATTGGGTTTTGCTCATACCTGCTATTGTGTTTAGTATAATTTTTATAGTTTATAATTTTATTATTATAATTTTTTTGACCAATGTTGCCTCTGTACTGTGATTTTATGTGTCTTTTTATATATTGTAAACTTTCTCACTGTTCATGCTTGGAGCTTTTCTCTCCGGGCCTCTACTGAAAATGGACATGTATCCAGTTAGACTAGCCCGGTCAACAAATGTAAAATAAAATAAATAAATAGCCCCAGTACTGCTAGCATTGGAGGACGTGTTTTTCACAGCCTGTGATTTCCCAGACAGCCAACCTGCTGCCCCTAAGAAAGCAGATATAATGTACAAAGTTCATTAGTATTTCAAGTTGTTATGCACTAATCCCAGACCTGACCCAGCAGCTACATCTTGAGTTAATCCAGCTGCTGCCAAACATTTTGTTAAATCTAATAATTCCACTTCTGATAAGGATGGTGCAGCTACTGATAAGTTTTGAGGAAAAGTATATACTTCTGCCACTTTGAATTTTAGAATTCTGAATTGTCAGTCTCGTATGTTATACAGACAAATTATGAATGCATGGGGAATCTTTTGGCTAAACTCATCTTGTGAGGAAAAATCTGTTTAGTTTCTTCTATTCCTCCGGTCTCTGCTCATTGCTTGAAATGTTTTTATGACTATGTAGATGTTGGTTCCAGGGCTGCTGTCACTGGCACTGTTTTGAGACGATTTGCATGGCTGCATTCTGAGAACCTACCAGAAGATGCCAAAAATGAAATTTTAAATTCTCCTTTGGAAAGAGATTTAGTTTTTCTTCCCTCTGGTGCAGAGGTTATTAAAAAGTGTGTGATAACATGATGACAGAGGTAAACTCATTCAAGGAATCTCTCAGATTCTTTTCAGTCCTTTTCTATGCATTCTCCAAGGGATTTTTTTTTTTTTTTGCTCCCTCATACAGTTTTGGCAAGAAACAAAATAAATAGTCACAGTTGAATGCTGGTAAACAGACACGTAAAAAGCAATGGCAGGGAGGTTCCCGTAAAAAAGCAGGAACACCCGACCAAACAAGGCAGAACAACAATATAAGGGACCTTGTCCACTCCCCCACCCCCTATGGCTGTCCTTTACCCCTTCCAGAAAGTCTGAATCTCCATTTCTCTCGCAACAAACTGTTTCATACAAACAGGTCTTGAATGTGATCCATCTACAATACAAATGGCAATGGGAGTTGATTCCCCCTTTCCAGGGGGTTCTTCTAATCCATCAGATCAAACCCCTTTTTTTTCCTCCTGTCCTGCATCATATGCTGTCTCAAGGGGTAGAAACACCTGTTCCTCCACCCCAGCTGAGGATGAATCAGTTTGTAATAGTGCCCACATTCGAGATGCTTTCACTTCACAACCTGTTACCACTTCTTTCGCATTTGAGTTTTCTAGTAACTTTAAATTTAAAGGATGAATATCATCATATTCATACTCATCCAGATTTCAAAGTTTTCTTAAGGTTTTGTGTGCATGGATCAAATTATCAGTTCTCTGTCTTACCCTTTGGGCTATTCCCTGCTCCAGGAGTATTCACAAAGTCTTCCCTTTTTTTTTGTGTGTGTTTTATGTCAGGGTGTGTACACCTAGGTTTTTCTTTTCCTAGCAATATCCTCTCATGGCTCTGGCTCCTTCTCTTAGTTGGCATAAAAGCTCTGAAGGGCTTGGTGTCAAAAACCTGACTAACAGTTTGGGTGTGTGGAAAGTGCCCTGAAGCTTGTAAACTGGCTGGCTGTTATATCCTATGCAGGATATAACCCATACAGCTTAGACTACTGTAGAAATGATCAATTGAACATGTACTGTTATGGTAAGTTTACACAACTGTACATTCCATACCCTTATTCCAAATTATGTTAGTAATGACTGGTTGTAAGAAACGCACACATCTTCAACATTTTTCTCTAAATCTGAAACAACCTCCTATCCACCCTCATTCCCTTATAACATCATATCTGTCCTTTCTCAGCTGTGAAGTCATCTCCTACAACATGTTTCATGACAATATTTCACTAACCACCTCCCAGCCACATCTAAATTCATTAATTCTACCTCTCACTGCTAAGGAGCCACTAGTAGTAGCAAAATCTGAAAGAAAAGACTAAAGCAGGAAAATGATTACTCCTATAATTTAACAGTATTTGCTTTCATATGTAACTAAGTATGTGATCAGTAGAGACAGCTATGCAAGGACATATTTTTTTTAATAACTCTTTCACTGGATTCTGGATGAATATGGTTCTTAATTATCAGCAATCCACCAAGTCACCAAATAAATAAATAAACATCTACTTCAGTATTTCTGTCAAAAAGTGAGTGCTTTATCAATCACTTGTATTCCTATAAGCAGTCTCTTACATATGTATCTCATAGCATTGTACCGTGGTTTCATATCTCACCTACTCCATGGCTTGAAACATTTAATTTATTCAGTCACCAAATGTTTGAATCAATGAATTCATGACTATGTAAGTCATATAAAAGTATATTTAACTTAAATAGAAACCACAGTATAATAAGTATGCAATACGCAATGAAGTGGGTGTTGTAGGAAAATAGCGGAAAGCCCAGGGGTACTATGAGGCACAGTTCCACAGGTGAAGGGCCTCTCATCACTGGAAACTCCATTATTTCCCCTACAACACACATCCTAGACAGCATTATTGCATTTACAAAATTTTCTCAGTGTTACAGTTTTTATGCCATTTTTGTATGCATTTTTTTTTAAATAGACAAAAAGATAAACATACACGGACAGTGTACCATAATCATAATCCCCGTCACCCTTTTTTTACTCCTATTTACAACTGGTGGGGCTATTACATCTACTGCCACCACTCACAACCACTTTCCTACCTTATTCAATATGCCTTAATGTCACAGGTCTTCTCTCATACAATCTAGCCATCTCTTGGTTGGACATCTTTGTCTTTTGCTTTCTTCCTGTCTCTTCCAAATCTGCTTTATCAAATCATTTTTTGCTTTCTTGTGCATATCATCAAACCACTATACTCTGTCCTCCTTGACCTTCTCTACAATTAAGGCTATTTTGGTTTTCACTCCAGTGTTCTCATTTCTTCATCTATCACACAGCATACATACTACCAACAATCGCAGTCATTTAATTACTATCTCCTCCAACTTGCTCACTTGTACTGCCTTCGTTGTACAGGTTTCTGTGCCATACATAAGCACTAGTCGCACCACTGTTTTGTAGACCTTACGTTTTCAGCTTCTTTGGCAAATTTGTCATACACTACCCCTTACACTCTGTTTCTAGCTGGCATCAGCACTTCTGATTCTAGCGATGACCTTCTCACTCAGACTTGTCTTCTCCTCTATCAAAACTCCTGAATACTGGAAGTTGCTAGTTTGTTCCACTATTTTCCCCTCTATCTTATTTTTCACTTTCTTCTGACAGCCTCCATTTGCTGCCATGACTTCTTTCTTTTCCTTACTGAGTTTCATCCCATGTGCCTTCAGTTTTGCATTCCAAACCTCTGTCAATTGTTGAAGAGCCTCTTCAAAGTCTGCTTGTAATATCATATCATCTGCATACAGAAGCTTTGTTGATCTGTCTCCACTGACATTTTTGTGTTACAGCCCATCATCAGTATGAATGAGAGTGGGCTCAGAGCCAAATCCCAGTGGCCACCCATTCCAAACAGGAACTGTCCTGTGAGACTGAACACTGTTCATACTTGTGTCATTGGGTCCTTGTACATATACCACAGTAATTCTCCCAAGGTTTCTGCAAGTCCTAATCATTACAGGCTTGCCCAAATAATTTTATTTGGCATCTTGTCATATGCTTGCTCCAAGTCTGGGAATACCCAAATGGGCTCTCATTCTTCTGCCTGTTATGTGTGTGACTGCATTGTTTTATGGCTTTGTGCTACTACACTTTTTTTCCTGCAGCGGGCAGTACTTGAAGCAGATAAATTTCTCCACTCCTAAGGTGAAATTTTTGATATTCATATCTTGAACTCAAGCCGATTACAGTTGGAAACTTGGTCATAATTCTCTGTATGGAAGCTCATAAAACCCTTTTTAATGCTACATCTCACTGAAACGATTGGGAAACATTAACTCAAATTAAAAAAATGCAGGGATCTACAGTCTACTTCATGAGATACACAAAATGTAACATTAAGGAACTCAGTTCTGAGACATGTGGCTTTCTTAATCTTACAGTACTTATAGTACAAATCTCACTCCAGACTCCCACACATTCAGTACTAATATATATTGTACTCATGTCATCAACACATTTATATGCAGCTAATGGAGCATCATCAAATCCTCAAACCAATTAGAAATGTTACTTAAAAATCTATCTCAGTCATTGTTTAAGTTAAAAAATAAATAACTGCCCACAATACAGGCACTAAAAGTGAACCTTACCTCCCAAAATACCCCCACCTAATTCAAACTCCTAAAACAAAAACAAACAAACGCACACACACACACACAAAATAATACCAAATTCAAATTTCTAAAAGCCAAATTAACATAGTGGGCTCTATACAAACATAAATTAATATAGTGTAATGTAATAATTTCAATTGTACATATTACAGATAAAAGTTGTAAGATTTCTTAGCACATTAATGCAAATTTTCTGATTAACTGGTTCCGCATATATGCAATGCAGACTTCCCAAAGAATGAACCTGATCCTGCCTGATTTATAAATTATTCAACTTTGATATATCAAATAATAATACATGAATATATCTTTATATAATGTTTGAAAAATACTATCTTTATATAATACTTTGAATAAAGGGATTAGGAGATGGTATAATGGTTAAAGTGTTTATCTCACAGTCACAAGACTCAGAGTTTGGTTCTTACCGTTGAAAGAAAATTGGTTAGGCTCAAAATGGACCAGAAGGGCAGCTAACCTAACACTCTATTAACCTAAAAAATAACACCAAGATAGTACAGTGCAGAGACAATACAGACAGCAGGCAAGTAAAACAGTCTTTATCTTCTAGCAAAATTTATACCTCGCATCAGACCATATAAAAATCCACACTACAACGGTATACAGTTAACACAGGCTTAATTCCTGATCAGTCTTGTCTAGGGCTGCTACGACCATTATGTATCTTCACCCATATTTAAGGTGCATAAATGTGGCAGTTTGGAGTTCAGATTCAGTAACAAATTTGACCCGACATTGCCTAGGTTCATCTAACCACAGAACTTAAGTATCTTATGTCTTTATATCCGAAATCCACCCATTACTTCCTTACCGGCAACTTTGCTATATAACAAACAGTTGCAGACGAGTTCTTTAGCTGGATCCTCTGTCTCAGCATGTTGCTTCCGTAGGCAAAATAAAAAAAATGGTTGGCACCAGTCACAAGCCCCGCTCTGCCCTCCATAGCAGAGTATGCCAAGTATAACTTAATAGAAAAAACACATTAACGGACTATAACCTCCTTGTATCGAGCATGGTGAGGCACTATTGAACACTTTCTGCGTTTGTCACTGTATCCTAATTTTTTATTACAAAAAGGGAGGGTTGAGTAGAATCCGCAAACGCACTTGAAGCGCTGCCAGCTGAGGAAATAGCATAACCTTGGCCTTGTGTCACGTGACAAGGGTGCTTTGACGTTACATAAATACGTTGTGCCAACAGGTGAATATGTATGTTGTAATTGTCTCGTGGCAGGTTGCAGGTATTGTAAGCAGCTTAAAATCTTATTCTGTATTAAAATTTATTTCGTGCTAGAATAATATGGTTTACAGTGCCATAATTAGTCAGATCTGCCGCGTCTATATATTATTTAGTTAGCGAATTATAGCACTAAAAAATATCCAAGTATGAAAGCTATAGGTAAATCTTGATAGCGTTTTTGAATGAGCGTGATTCTCTTGAGATGCTCTTTTACGGGTAGCCTAAGGCTACCACCTGTCCCACTTTGCGAGGGACAGTCCCTCTTTGGGCAGTTGTGTCCTGACAAAAAAATATTAAAGATGGCAACCGTCCTGAGATTGTAGGACATAATTATGTCCCATATTTTATGTAATAGTTGCATAAAATAGTTATTTCTGTATCTAAAATACTTAAATGTTACAAGAAACAGAATAAGCAACTAAACTGCTACAAAAATAAGCTTTTATTTAGGCAAAAATGTTAAGGTCTATCCTTTGTACTGACCGTGGGTATGTGTCGGCCTGTAAAATCTGATGTGTGTCCCGGAAATGTCCCACTTTGGCCATTTGAAAAGGTGGCAACCCTAGTAGCCTTTGAATAAATAGCTTCATAAAGTTTAGAGGACAATACTTTTAAATTGTCCAGATTTTTGCCTCGTATTTTTTGACTTTCCGGAAAAAATGTGATTTTGTGGATTTTTGTGACAAAGTAGAGAAGACTGAATTCACTGAATAATGACAGCTATTTCAGTTTTAGACTTCGTATCTTTCAGAAAATGTATGGTAACACAAACTGTTTTATTCTAGCAACTTTCTACGTTTATAAGAGAACTATTTAAGTTGTATCCCTATTTTTATGGCTTGTCACCCCATTATTTTTGGCTTTGTCCAGATTTTGTGTGGTTTGAGAGCTATGGAGGGGAGGGTTTTTACTTTCCTAGATGTCCAGACGTAGAACTCAAAAAATTGTTACCAGAATTGGGGGGGGACTAATACTAGAATATTAGAACATGCCTCTCCAGTATACATCATTATGAAGAACATACCTCATTTTGTATCTTAAAAAGATGATATTGCACACCATTCCAGGTTGGAAGGGTCTACCCCACATACATTGTAATGATTGTTTTAACAAGTGTCCCTGGGAGCTACTACTTAATCATATATTATAATGCACCAAAAATAATTTTATTTAAGGATAAAAATGGATTAACCATGCTGCCAGCATCCCAGAAGAATGTGTTGCATTGTTAGTGTTCCACATTTTTCACATATGTTCAACATTACAAAAGGTACTAGTCCTCATTTGGTGATGGCAGGTTGAGGGTTGTGATTTTGGAGAGAGAGAGAAAAGAGCATGGCCAGTCTTAGCAACTGACAGGCCTGCTTTGTGACATTTTTTCTTGGGGGGTGGGGGCTGCATCCATGCCATCCCACTCCACATCACACCACTTTCGTCACCCAGTCCCACACTGTCATCCTGTTTCACACCCTTTTTTCCCCACACCCCACCATTGGATTTATTTTAAATTAGGTAACCAGACTGCATATTATTACACTATTAAGATCAAGACAAACTGTTTGTTCAGCAGATGCTGTACGTAGCAGCATGACTCTTTACCACTACCCCTCCACCCCCCTACAAAAAACACCTGTGTATGTGTCTAATGTTTGATTACCAGACAAGTGAAAAAAACAGTTATAGTTAACGTATTCCAATATGTTGCACTTAACAGTACACTTTCTGTAGACAGCCTATTGGAACTTCTTTGTACACCTTTGAGGTTTGTCAGGAAAGTTAAAGTAGTAATGACACACTTGTTTCCAACCCCCCCACCCCCACCCCCCACCACCACATGCACCCACATATGTTTGAGCAGGGCTAGTTTTATACTAGATGAGGTTAATTAGCAGAGGCCACTTCTAAGCCTGTAAAAATGTATTTACAGCTTGTTGTGTGAGGACTGTCTTGCCCCCATAAGATCTGAATGTCTGGCTGTTCTGCAATGTTTTTATGTTTTATTTTTGAAAGATAACTGACTTAACTTTTTTTTTTTTTTACTACTGCCTGGAAGAGAGTTTTGTATATACACATCAGTATTATGTGTGTTCACAGATAAAAATCAGTAATATTTTTAACTCCACTATAAAATACATGCACAAACACACACACACACACACACACACACACACACACACACACACAGTGACATTGCCCCTGAAAACCAGATATGTCACAAGCTATGTAGATTATTTTCACATAAGCACACAAACTCTGCAGCTTGCTTAAATGCAAGTTAGGGGACATCATTTCAACCACATCATGTATTTGGAATACAGGAGGAAGGCAGAGCATATTGATAAATTCACACAGATGCAGGTAGGGCATGCAGACTGCACATATTAGGATCCTAAGCCAAGAAGTCAACTAGAGCCAAGCACTGTGACATGACAGTGCTACTCACTGTGCCACAATACCAACAATCCGTCACTTTCATGCATATTCTGCCCCCACTTGACCATCAGACACAGATATTTATGTGCAGTACTGATGCTTATGATAAAAAGCGAAATAAATTAAAATAAAAATAAAATGCACTTAACCCCCAACCGCATACACAATCTATAAGCCATAGCAAGTCTACCTTTACACAAAATTTAGCAAATACATTGTTTGACACTAGTCCTGCCCTGCCAGAAGTCACACTGGCAACTATTTAAACTGAGTAAATGACAAAGGGTCAGTTGCTTTCATCCACAGACAGCTCCCACCTCCACCCAGCAGCTATAGCCACTTGTGTATGCACTTCATACATTTGATTGTGATAAAAGTGAGGATTAATTTCAGCTTTGTTCTAACATGCTTGGAGAGTGAGTTGACAGTATAACAGGTTGGCATGGCAGTAATTTTTGAAGGATATGAAGTCAGAAACTTAAAGGTCTGTCATTATTTAGAGACCATAACTCTACACAACTGACCAAAAACATGCATCTGGAGCGTTTCTCCCCAGGCCTCTGCTGAAAATTAGCTTCAATCCAAGTCAGACTTTTCCACTAAACAAATGTTAAATAAATAAAAGAATATCACAGATTTTATGCTGAAAAAGTAAAAACAGAGAAAACTGTGGCAGTTGTAGCTCTCAAGTTACTAAGAATTACAGACAAAAGTGAGAATAGATGAGGAGGCTCAGAACCAGGGATAGTTTTCAAATATTACATTAGGGATAGTTTTTAAATATTACATCATTTCACTTAGTTAATAGAACAACAGGTTTTGTAGCAACATGCATTTTCTGAACAATAAGTAGAAAACCATAATGTCTGTTTTTATATACTGTATGTAATCCTCATTGATTGACCAGCAAATCCAGTTTGTATTTGACAATGCTTATTGACTTAGCACTTCACAAAACAGAAGCAGTGATATATAAATGAGCCAAAACAATCATCTGAAAAAATAAATTTTCCAATAAGCCATTTTAAGAAACATCAACACTGTTAAAATGCATTATGCATTTTAAATGGAGTTCAGAAAGTACTGCTATTAAAATAAAACAGCCAATAACAGTAAAATGTAGAAACATCAAAACATGCAACCACTTTTTAAGTAAGTTCACAAATTCTGCAAACACTGATAAAGTATGAAAGTCTTCTATACACTTAATAGGCTGCCTTAAAGAACCACTCCTGAAAATAATAAAGGAGTTTTAAAAGTCACCTAAAGTTAAAGTTTTGACTGCAGACTGTTTACCTTCTGTGGCTCGGGAACATAGCTCTTTTTTTCCAAAAAAAATCAAGGACAAAATTAAAAATAATGAGGAGCAAAAGTCTTAAACAGGAACAGTTTTTAAACAAGTCTCTAATTCACTTATATAAAATTAATAGAATGACAGATTTTGCATCAACATGTGTTCTGTGAAGGATAAGATGCATGAAACTCTAATGCCGAGCATCATTGACTGACAGTAGTACTCAGCAATTTCTAGAAAATCAGATTTTTTTGAGGGGCAAGGCAAAATATGATGCAAAATTTGAGACATTTGAGACCTGCATTCACTAACAATCACTTCCATTACCTGCAGGGTCAGGAGGATCATTAAACTGTAGTAACAAGTAACTTCAGTCCGCAACCACAAACTGCAAACCTTCTATCACCTACAGACACATTTAAGTCACTGTCTCTAAATAGTTAAAAAAAATGTAGGCACATTTTGAGTAAAAGCACAAAAGAGTGTAGCAGCACTCTTATGGCAACCATCTGTTTCTAGCTCGAAAGAATACTAATCACTGGAAGCAATTTCTCAAATTTTATGATGTACTGGCAGAAATATGTGGCAAAATTAGAGAAGTCCTGATCAGAGACAGTTGCGTTGTAGGATTGGAATGTACTGCAAATCAGTACAGGTGAGAGGAGTACTGTATAAATTCGGTGGTACTTTTTCATAACAATATATGTTTATATGAATATATATGTATGTGTATATATATATATATATATATATATATATATATATATATATATATATATATATATAAATCGTGTGTGTGTGTGTGTGTGTGTGTATATATATATATATATATATATATATATATATATATATATATATATATATACATATATATTTTTTTTTTTAACCTGCCAGGAAAAAATAATCTTACCTTTCATTATATCCCTTGGAAAAAAAAGACCAAAAAAAGTTCAGACACATTACAGACAAATGGAAACATTACATGAGCAAGGGCTAGGCTTTAGGAATATGTAGTCTGCTCACATATTAAGGCCGATACCTACAAAGGAAACAAAACTAAATATCCTAAAATGTCTTGCCCATGTTGTATTCCACAGAAAGAGCATCTTGTGTGATTATCAGTGAATATCTTTGTGAATGGGAGCATCTGAGTGATTTGCAGGGGCAAATGTAGACCCCCATTGCCTCAGGGCCCTATTGCACCCAATTGGCTCAACTGAACTAAGGCCAGCATTGAAAAAGGATAGAGGTTCATAGGTGTATACGAAGCTAATGACCACTAGAGTCTTTCAAAGCCTAGCTGTGCAAGTCAAATGTGCACATACCCACATAATTGATTTATATTTAATTTGTTGGGGGTGATTTACTGACTGCTTCTGTCCATCAGAGACATAGGAGTCAGACCAGGGGTGAATTTCCAGTTACCCATCCACTGGTCCAACTTACACTTAGACAGGTATAGGGAGGAACTCTGCTTCACATGGATGGGAAGTCTGTTCCAGAGAATGAGAATTCTCTGAGAAACATATCTGTCTCTCCAACATGTCCTATTTCTGTTGCATGCAAAATGTAGGACTGTTAATGTAGTAGTTCTGATGTTGTTTGTTTTGTGGGTTTTCAAAAGATTCATCAAAACAGGGTCCAGGGATGCCTTGTATGCCAGGCAGAGATTACCTCTCAGACGTCTGTATGATATGAGTAAAGAGACAGGGCTTTGAGGCGATCAAAGTAGGACATTGTATGTACTCCCTATATTCTTTTTGTAAGGTATCTTTGTGGACGTTCCAGTTGCTGCATGTGTTTGGTCAGGTACATACTGAAGGGGGCATAATACTCTATTTTCGGCCTAATGAGGGCCAAATACAGTGGTATGATGAACTCTTCGGACCTGGATGCCATACTGTTGTTTATAAATATATATAGAAATATTTTCTTACCACCTTGGATGTTGATCAAAGGCTAGATTGCTATCTACATGAGTTTCCGATCCCTGACTAGTGAATCACCTTTTAAGGGTGTTTTATTGATGATGTAGTTATTCAAGGTGGCAGACTTCCCAAAAGGTACTATAATGCATTTCTTTGTATTGAGTTTTAAGCCATGGCTTTGGCATCAGCATTTTTCTGTATTAGACCTTCCTGAAGGGTGCTCTTGTCTTGGGGGATTCAATGGCTGCTCCCAGTTTGGAGTCATATGCAAAGCTGGTTAGCCAGAGGCCTTTGACATTGGCTTCAACATCCAAGATGTAGCTGCCAAAGACAAGTGGGCCCAACACAAAGTACTGCGGGACTCCACTGATTACCGGCCTCTTTGTGGAGGTGGCCTCACTAATTCTAACCTCCTGGGTCCTATCAGTGAGCCAACTATCTATCCAGCATGTTATAAAGTGGTTTATACGTAGGTCTGTTAAGTTAATTGAAAATGACTCAGTGGGGTATTTTATCAAGTGCCCTAGACAGATCTAGTTAAGCAGTAAGCACAGTTTCCTCTTATCCATTGCCTTAGTGACCTTTTCAAAGAGTTCATTAGATTCAGTAAGCATGACCTTCCTACAACAAAGCCAAACTGGGATAGATCCTGTGTCTGGAGATTTCCTGTGTCCTTGTTGATAATTTCCATGATAATACTTTCCATAGCTTTGCAAATAAGACTAGTCAGACTAATGGGTCTTTAGTTTCCCGGATCTGTGGAAGTTTCTCCCATATGAAGGGGGATGACTGTCACAGTCCTCCATTCATGTGGCACAAAGCCTGTTTTAAAACTATTCTTAAGTCGTATTTTAGACGATTCAAGCGGCATTCTGTGATGTTATTGGGCTCACTAAGGTCATGTTCTTGGCTTTAATGAGATCAGCCAGTACATGCTCTCTAGTTATAGTTGGAGGGGTTATGTTTGAGAGTATTATTGAGAGGATGGTTGGATCCGCGGTGGTGGTGCTGCGGTAGCGATGTCGCCTCACAGTAAGACGCTGACCGGTTCGACTGTCAGCTAGAGCTTCTTCTGCGTGGAGGTATGCGTGAATGGGCGTACCTTCGTTGAAGGTTGTGCGTTAGGGCTGGCAACTCAGCACGTAAAAATCAACTGCCAATTATTAGTGGACCGGAGTTCCGCTGTGGCGACCCCTAACCGGGAAAAGCCGAAAGACACAACAACAACATTGAGAGGATGGTTGGGCTGAGAGAGGGTAAAGTTTGAACTAAATTTGTCTGTAACAGGTTCACTGTTATCGCCAGGCTTGGTGAATATGACATCATTACTCACCAGTTTAGCACATTGCTATGTGCTGCCCTTGGGGTTCCTGACGTAGCTGTAGAAGGCCTTATGGTTGTCTTTCACCTGAGAGGATATCTTAACCTAAAAGATGGCTTTGCTTGACCTAATTAGCCCTCTTAGTTGCTTATTTACTTAGATAAGAGAGTTTTTGTCTTTACGGAATAACCCTTCCAGACTTTTGCAGTAATCTATTTTTACTTTTGTTGTATATCCTGTTTAATTTGGTATGCCACCAGGATGGTTTGTTTCTGGGGCTAGCCCTGGGCTTACTTGTTGTAGGTACAACAACCTCTATGCAGCCATTGACATGGTTGTACAAAGTTTCTGAGAGCAGTTCAGCATAGACCTATGTGTTTTCAGGATTTTGAGGGGCATTGAATTTTGGCAAGCTATCACTTAACAGGCAATTTGCCTTGGAGTAGTTATGTTACTGTTTTTTAATGGGATTATAGCATTGATTTTGATTTCGAAGCAGTCAGTTTTATGGTTGGTCCATAGCAAGGAGGATGAGACATTGCGGGTGTGCAGTGTTCTCCCATATTTGTGAGGACAAGATCTAGTATGTTGAAGCCTCTAGTGGGCGTTTTCACTATTTGTTCAAGATTGTTTGTATTTATGAAGTTCAACAATCTATGTGTCTGTAGAATTGAGGTCATGTAGGATTCCCATTCTATAGAGGGGTAATTAAAGTCTCCCATGAGTAGGGTGTTATGTCATATGTTAATTGTCTTTAGTAGGTCCAGGTATAAATTGTGAGCTTCTTGGGACCTGGAGGGTGACCTTAACTGGGATATGGAACAGGATTTTGTCTATGGTGATCTGCACGTGGAGGAACTCCAGCACATCATCCTGTCTGACCATCCTAGAAGTATGCTTGCTACTGAATGTGCATTGAGACACTTCCACCTTTAGCCCTTGTCTGTGCAACTACTGGTCTAAAAGTGTGGAACACACTGAAACCTTGCATTGCCGGGGTATTGTATGGCACTTTAAACCATGTTTTAGTAACTGCACTGATATCTATATTCTTGAGTGTGAGGAGGGCTTGGAGAGAGTACATTTTTTTTATTTAGGCAATAAACAAAAATGATGGACTCCTGGAGAACAAGAACTAGTAAACCAAAAACTCCAGTGAACACAGGGCACCAATAAAGGCAGTCCAGATGTGATCCAAAAAAACAGTCCCAGCGGTAACCAAATGATATTTTAATCCACAGGCAAGACAAACAACAATAAAAGCACATCAAAGCAAGGATTTGGCACTTTAGTCTCCTTGCAGGAAACTTCATCAGAATCACAATAGTGCAGACTACTCTGTTCTTAAATAATTAATGCAACATTCTCATTGGTTAAATTTCATTAAAAAATTAACCCTCCCATTGACACTCAGTCAAATTCCTTTAACCTCCCCCCTTTTTTGCAGTAATGAACACATCCATCATCAACATAAAATTACATGAAAAAAATGTAAAAGTACTGCAAAGTGTTTTTTTTAATTATATTAAATTGCATTGTTTTAAATTGTATTATTTTAAATTATAAGCTCTTAATTTCAGGGCTGGGGCTAGGGAGGTATGATCGTTCAACCCTGGGGGAACACAGGCATCTAAACGTAACTGCCAAATCAGTTCCCTATATTCTAACCAAGGTTTCCAGTCTCCCCTTCATTTGGTTTTATTAATTCCAGTACCCAAAATTTAAAATCTGCTGAGGTGGATTGCAATATGTGCCGGTACAATGCATTTGTTTCCTTTTTTCTACCTGTCTCATACATGTGCTCGTATATCCTTTGGCTTAAGTAACTTTCAGTTTTGCCTACATAGAATGCCCAACAGAACGTACAATAGGACATGTATACTACACCTTTTTATGAACAATTATAGTGACCAGTAGCTGTAAATCTATATGACAGTGTAGGGACGTATAGTCTTTCTAAATTTGCTATGAAAGTACATTGGGAACAATTAACTACACTTGTAGGTTTCCCTTTTTTTTATGTCAAATTTTCTTCGTAAGTGTTCGTATTTTCCAAGATATGCTTAAGATTAAGTGTCTGTTGAATATGTCCAACCTATTAGGCATTTTGCTGAACATTTCCCAGTAGTTATTAATGGTCTTTTTAACCCATCTTGTATCTTGGTTATATGTCAGTACTAAATAAGGTGTCCTGGAGACAGCCAGTGTTGGTGTCACTGTAGTGTTTTCTCTAATATAATTGTCAGTGTTACATGTTAATGTCCCATAAAGTAATGGTAGGTACTTTGGCCCCCATCCTCTCAGGATTTTTTCCTTTAAATGTCTGATAAGTTTTTCTGAGGTCTATATTATATCATTGACCTGTTAGCGTGTCGAACGCCTAAACGTCAACAGCTAACGGTCGAAAACTTACAATCTCGAATGGCCATTTAAGCTAATTGTTTCATCGGGAAAGAATTTGCTTGACTATGCCAAACTAACATAAATTTCCAAGCCATAACAAAGTGGGGGGCTTCACACCCCCCCGATGTGGGGGGGGGGCTGTGCCCCCCACACCCCCTAACTAAATATACCAACTCCGATATTGCTCTACATTAGGGAAAGGGCAAATTCCCGATAATGGCCAAGCAAATTCTTTCCCGATGAAAGAATCCACTTAACTGGCCGTTTGAGATTGTACGTTTTCGACCCTTAGCTGTCGATGTTTAGGCGTTCAACAAGCTAAGTGGTCGATGATGTAATATAGACCTGTTTTTCTGGATAACCCCTTTCCAAAAATAATGTTTGGTCATATTCTAATTTGTTTGTCAAATCTTCTTTTTCTGATGTCATTCGGGCAACCCTCACCATTTGGCCCTTGACTATATTTATTTTCTGAAATGGCGGGTGGTTGCTATTGAAATGCAAGTAAGAGTTAGAAAAACAGTTCTTTCTGTATACCTGGGACACATATCTACTATTGGGAAGATTTTTCCTAATACTTATATCCAGGTAGTGTACCTCATCTAACCCAACATCGTGGGTAAAACTCAAAAATTCTGTGGTGTTGTTTAAATATTCCACAAAAGAGGGGACAAAGTCATGGGGTCCTTGCCAAACGATAAAAATGTCATCCAAAAAATGGAAATATTTTCTTATATAACCTTCTTACAGGACTCAAAAACAAAATGTTTTTCCCAAGATAGCATAACAACGTTGGCAAATATGGGTGCGCATGAGGCACCCATTGCCATTCCATCTAACTGATGGTAATATTCCCCCTGAAAGTATAGGTGGTTATTTTTAAGAACTAGTTCCATATTTTCAAGAACTAATTTAAATTCAGTGTTTTTTAGAAAATTAAATTCCA